>NW_015662974.1:224940-242068 GCF_001515625.1 Sinocyclocheilus rhinocerous
CCATCCCACTGCAACTCGTGTTTTTAAATGAAAAATGTAATCTGTGTGATTGGCTTTCGGCCCTTTGTATTAAACTATGCATACATGCATGATGCTGTTTTGTTTATAGTTGTTTAAGCAACTTTGGTTTATAAACATTATTTTAAACATTATGCACTTTGAATAAACGTTCATTAGTAATATTTTACTCGATGCGCCCTCTTGTGTCCTCAGAAGAGAAGCCAAAAGCTTTTCTTTACCCTAACTGAAATTATACATTTTAAATTCGAATATTATATATATATATATATAAATTTGAATTTTGATAATATTTAAGTAAAAAAATTCGAATTTAGTTTTTCAGCCATTTTGACAGCCCTACTTGTAACACGTCTATTGTATTTATTTGTGTTACTTTTAATTAAAGCAGAAGTGCTTTCTTCTAACCCAGCTTAATATGCAAAGACAACTAGTAAGTAAAAAGTGTAAACACTTACTTTGAAGTGCATTTCAGAGCATTGATTCATATGGATTTACTTTTACAATGTCTTTTCACATTTTTGGTGTATGAAAATTTTGATTGCACAGACTTTCAATGCATAAAAATGATGAGAGAATTAAAAAAAATATCTTCATTTGTGTTCTTGAAGAGCCTTATGGGTTTCAAGTAGACCTAAATGTATCTGGATTCAAGACTGTTTAGATATTTCTATTGAAAAACATCATAGAAATACATAGAAATTGTGTGAGCAATGGCAAATTAACCTTATAAATCCTACTGCATTGTATTTGATACACAAATTGTCTAAATTGTCCAAATGATCAAAACATTGCTGAAAAACCTTTTGTGCACAATCTACTAAATGCTGTCTGTCATCTGATTGATAGATAATGCATTTTAACATGTAAATGGTTGCATGGACAGTCATTTACTCATTCTCACGTTGGTACAAACAGAACAGAAAGTCTTAAATGCATAAGGTTTTGGCATAAAATCTTGTGTGCACTGCAAAAACTGAATATCTTTCAAAGCATTTCTATGTTGTTTTCCAATGCAAATATCTAAACAATCTTAAATCCAGATATTTGTACTTGAAGTACAAGATGAAGATAAAGTCTTGTTTTCTTAACAAGTGAACAAAGTTAAGTGAGTTTGTTTTTTTCACAGACATTTGTCAATGAGGTATGAAAAGGTGTTTTCGAAGCCCTTTGGCAGATATTTGTTCTGGTTTTAATCATAAACTCATTTCATTTTTGCAGTGTGATCTAAAGGCACAGTAAAAGTTATTTGTTTGATGAATTTAAAAAGTAATGGAGATCTTTTGTAAGTTGCTAATAGAACTCATTTTCTGCTCCCCAGACGTTTACATTTAGTGAACATATTGACG
Source organism: Sinocyclocheilus rhinocerous (assembly GCF_001515625.1). NCBI lineage: Eukaryota > Metazoa > Chordata > Actinopteri > Cypriniformes > Cyprinidae > Sinocyclocheilus > Sinocyclocheilus rhinocerous. Next base: position 226,308 of record NW_015662974.1, read on the forward strand.
GATTGTGTTCCAGTTAATTGGGTCCTTAATTTTTCTTTTACTTGGTAAATGCTGTCTGTCATCTGATTGATAGATAATGCATTTTAACATGTAAATGGTTGCATGGACAGTCATTTACTCATTCTCACGTTGGTACAAACAGAACAGAAAGTCTTAAATGCATAAGGTTTTGGCATAAAATCTTGTGTGCACTGCAAAAACTGAATATATTTCGAAGTATTTCTATGTTGTTTTCCAATGCAAATATCTAAACAGTCTTAAATCCAGATATTTGTACTTGAAATACAAGATGAAGATAAAGTCTTGCTTTCTTAACAAGTGAACAAAGTTAAGTGAGTTTATGCTTTTTTCACAGACATTTGTCAATGAGGTATGAAAAGGCGTTTTCGAAGCCCTTTGGCAGATATTTGTTCTGGTTTTAATCATAAACTCATTTCATTTTTGCAGTGTGATCTAAAGGCACAGTAAAAGTTATTTGTAAAATGAATTTAAAAAGTAATGGAGATCTTTTGTAAGTTGCTAATAGAACTCATTTTCTGCTCCCCAGACGTTTACATTTAGTGAACATATTGACGGATTGTGTTCCAGTTAATTGGGTCCTTAATTTTTCTTTTACTTGGTATTAAAAAGGTCTTTAAAAACTCTCCTTCATAAAACCTGCAGAAACCCTGTTGTGATCGAACTATTCTTTTAATTCAATGTGTGTTCCAGATGATCAGTAAACCTGCAGGCTCTCCAGATGTTCATGAATTTATCATGTCTAAAGAAGACTTTGAGCGCAAGCAGATGAACAAGGAAGTCATTTACTCTGGCTTCATTAGAAACAGGAAGGTGAGGGAAATTCAGTTAATCTCATGTCACTAGCTACGTTTACATGGACACTTTTTGCTTCCGTTGGAACGAATTAATTCTGATTGACGAATCCGAACGTATTGTTTACATGAACACTAAATAAAGTGATGGGGTTGATATGCGTGTTTATATGTCACAAGCTTCTGATCAAGTGTTTACATGCCCTCTTGCTCGGATTACAAGAGGATTAAACCACCCCTTACAATCCGAGCTGGCGAATCCAATCCGATTGACATGGTTACATGTAGGGCTGCACGATAAATCGAAATGGAATCGAGATTGCGATTCGACAGAAGCTGCGATTGTCATGCGTATCTTTCAGTGAAGCACGGTTCTGTGATCAGCAGTAAATCTCCATCCGAAGGCCAGAGGGCGCTCTCGCGCTGAAATGTCAAATACGCCTCGCAGAAGAAACCCAGAAAATGCCTATCGCTGCAGCTGAATAAACAGAAGATTCAACTGCTTTCATTGATTCAACGTGACTAATAAACACACGACTACGGCAATATACGGTTTATCTGAGTTCTTATTATTATAATTTTAATTAAAATAAAGTATATTTATAATGCAATGCCTTTATCACTGCTTAAATACTATGAAATATGTTGCGTGCCTTATTCTATGTAAGAAGCCACATCATCTCACAGAAGGATTTATTTCAAACACTCGACTGACGTTATGAAGTGAGTTTGGAGTAAAAATATGTTATTAAATGTGGTATTTTCACATGCTTTCAGATGGAGCAGCATTTACTTCACAGAGCCGTAGTTCACTGAGAAGCTATGCAAACAGCTGTCATTATCGCGAACGATTTCTTCGATTTCATAATCGCGCAATCGTCAGCGATTTAAAAAAAAATTTTTTTTGCGTAACTTGTCAGTGAACTACGGCTCTGTGTAGTAAATGCTGCTCCATCTGAAAGCACGTGATGATGATTTCCTGCTGATTACAGAACCGTCTTTACTAACAAAATGCGCATGACAATCGCATTCGATTAATCGTGCAGCCCTAGTTACATGTGACTTTTTTTATTCCGATTGTGCTTCTAGTCCTATTACGATCGGATTATTAGGCTCCATGTAAATGCAGCTATTGTTGGAGCATGGATATTATTTTTAAATGCATATGCGTGTGTTTTCTTTTGCAGCCTGGCGATTACTCACACGTGAATGGAAGCGAGGAGCAGTTTCTGCAGTCCATTGTGACTGAAGAAGAAGGAAAGGAGAGTTTTACTGCAGTTGTCATCACTCGAGTCCAACAGGAACACGTCACCTTCCTGAAACACAATTTCAGTCTGTGGACCAGAGAGTTGGCGTACGTCTCAAATGCACATACATGAACTCCTCCTTTAGATCAGGCCAATTTTTATCTTTTTATTATTTATTTATTTTTATTCAAAATTTTGCATGAGAGTTCTTGCTGAAAATGTTAAGAGTTATATTAGTAGGAGTAGAATTTAATTTGTTAGGAAATGGTGGTTAACCTTTTTGTCTCCCATTGTTCGCAATGATATTTAAAGGCTCGTCAACCCTAGTTTTGTTTTCATTAATATTTTGGCAGGATCTGTAAATTGAAATTTAATTGCAATAATTCTAATTAAACGTTTAAAACTACATTTCATATATTAGATTTACAGTTTACATGTCATTTATGCATTTAACCAAATAAATCATTTCAACGTTGTGTTACCGGATAAGGACATTTAAAATATTTATTTTAATCACAATTGCTACTGAATAAAGCATTTTAGAGCTTGGCTTAGTGAGAAAAACGTATCTACGTTCTAAATTAATGGACATGGAGTTTTAAGATTTTATTAATTTCCATGAGTTTTTCTGGTGTACAAAGCAAACATATATCTCGGTTTTCCAAGACTTCGGGAATCCTGGTTCTTCAAAAAAAAAAAAAAAAAAAAAAAAATTCTTGAGTCTACATTTTTAGTTGTTTTAGTTTATTTTAATAATTTAATCATTGTTTGCTTTACACAGCAATAAGCACAGCAAGACCTGTGACGTCTGATTTGCAAACGAATGTCTTTTATGAGCCAATTCTTTTAACCCTACATCCAAGATGTAGGTGAGTTTGTTTCTTCATCAGATTTGGAGAAATGTAGCATTACATTACTTGCTCAGCAATAGATCCTCTGCAGTGAATGGGTGCCGTCAGAATGAGAGTCCAAACAGCTGATAAAAACATCACAATAATTCACACTGCTCCAGTCCATCTTAATGTTAGATTTGTTTCTTTCAAACCCACATCATTTAACTTCTCAAGATGATAACTGATGGACTGGAGTGGTGTGGATTACTTGTGGATTACTGGTCTTATTTGGACTTTCATTCTGACGGCACCCATTCACTGCAGAGCATCCACTGGTGAGCAAGTTATGTATTGCTACATTTCTCCAAATCTGATGAAGAAACAAACTCATCTACATCTTATATCTTGAGGGTGAGTTCATTTTCATTTTGGGGTGAACTGGTCCTTTAAGGCCAGCCAAGTTTTGCTGTTCAATTTGCTGCCATCAATGCTGTTTGTATAATTTCAGGCATACATACCATTACTATATACATGGAGTTGATGGAAACGACCAGGAAAAAATTAGAATAAATGACCACGTCTCCAACATTGACATTCAGGTACAGATGCGTGTGTATTTGTGCCACTAAATGCATTGATCATACAGTCTTTTAGTGTCCTTGTTTCCTCTGAAGCTCTTTCTCTCTTATTTCTCAGATCACTTTGCTCGAGCGCTCTCCTCGAATACCCCGTGTGATGAATCTGAGAGAGGTGGAGAATGACATGCAGACTCTGTATATCAACTCTAGTTTTTCTACTTTTGAGTTCAAAGCCACCGGCGCCGGAGATTCCTTAGTGGAGGGATTGATCCGTTATCACCCGTTCCTCTACGATCGAGAAACATACCCAGTGGATCCATATGCATTAGGTATATTCCACACTGATGGCAGACATGAGAAAGATGCTCTTATAATAGATTGACTGCTGAAATAGTGTACATCGCTAGATATTTTTCCTTATAGGCCTGTGTGTTTGTGTTTTAGGTCCTTCAGAGGATGAGGATGAAGATTGTGTAATTCTGAACTCTGAAGCTCGGGGCAAGCGGCCGATCTTTGAGTGCTTCTGGAATGGGCGGCTCATTCCCTACACCACTGTCTCAGAGTAACTTTCCCATTCTTAATTCTCAAAGCCCTTCGTGGTTAACATGCATCTTTTCTTCTCAACCGTTTTTTTTTTTTTGAGCATCTCATTATCTGATGGTTACATTTAGATTTTAATGCCCATTGATGGCAATATCACTTCTTTTGTAGCAGTAATAAACTGCTGCAGAAAAATTTGGTTCCATGCAAAAAGGTAAAGGAGGAATTGCATTACTCATCAGATATGTATTGGACTGAAGAGTACATACGTATATACTTATTCAATAATGTAGTCAAGTAGAGTGTAAAAGATGCTAATAGCTTTGATACTGATGAAGCTACATACCTGTACAAAGTAGTCAAAAAGATACTTAAGTACAATAGCTAATTACATTTACTCAAATATTTTACACCACAGCAATACTAATTATTATGACTGATGTGGTTTGGAATTGGTAAAATGTGAATTGGTAAAAAAAAAAAATATATATATCATAATATTAATTTGCCAAATAATTAAGTGTGCTTGTGTGTGTGTGTATATATATATATGTGTGTGTATATATATATATATATAAAAATGCATACACGCATACACATGTATGTGTGTCTATAGGTATTTGTGTGTGTGCTTTTAACGATTGCTGTAATGAAATGCCTTCACTCTTAATTTTATCAAGCTTAGTCTTAGCATGCATTTTGTGTATGCATTGTGGTTATATTATTGACACAGTTGAAACAATTGGCTCAGTTCACTTCCATTGTATGTGCCTCACTGTAATTAAAAAAAAAAATTTAAAGAAAAGGAGGGATGAGTCAGAATAAATTATGGTAATTAATCAGTATGGTCACAAATGCTGATAATGCTAAAACACATTTCTGGGTTGCCGTCTATGCAGTGTATTTATTGTCGGGGCTTTTGGGGATACGACAGTAGAACGAAATCTGCTTTTAGAGGAAACAAAATATAAAAAATAGTGCTGAAGGCAAGCAAGAATTACAAAAAGAATCAGAGATATCACAATGCTCGAAAGAAACATATGACACAATGGTAACACAATGATTTGAAAATTTTTGTTTTCACTTTTGCCTAAGCTGGATGGTAATGTGTGTGTGTTAGGTTTGAGTGGTGTGCAAGGCCTAAGAAAGCAGGTGCAGTGCCGCTGGAGTGTTATAACCGGATTTCAGGAGTTCTCTTCGCCAACGACCGATTCCAAGTCAGTACCAACAAACTTACTTTCATGGACCTGGAGCTTCAACTCCGTGACAACAACACCATTTTTACCAGAGTGCACAATGGCCAGGTACAGAAACACACACCTGAACTCTGAAAGACACGTGTTTAACACTGCTTACATGCACATGATTGAAGGTCCAGTTCACACAGTCTATGCTGTTTTATCCAGGAGCTGCGGGTGAAGATTGAGAGGGAGTTTACAAACTGGTTAAAAGAATGTCATGAGCGCTTCGATAAGCAGGTATGTGCAAGGCCAGGTATGCAAAGTAACTGCACAATCAGTGCGTTGTAAGTGCTTAATGCATGCTTTTGCATGTATAAATATTAAATATTTGGAAAGGAAAATCCCCCAAATCAAAGGCATTGCATTTATTTTTTGACAGATGAAAGCGTTAAATACTAAACATTTAAAAAATTGGCTTTATAAGTCAATAGATGTGTTGTTCTTTAGTATTGTTATTATTATCATACTAAACACAAGCCTATTAATCAACAAGCAATGAATTTTGTAACTGTGTTGCCAATAAATAGAAGCACCAAAGTTGTGAAGCTTCCATAGTTATAACAAAATTGAATTATATTCAAGGGGGGGTTGATTGCGATTTCACTTTTTTTTTACGTTAGTTAGTGTGTAATGTTGCTGTTTGAGCATAAACAATATCTGCAAAGTTACGCCGCTGAAAGTTCAATGCAAACGGAGATATCGTCGTTTAAAATTCTGGCAGTTTAATGCCTACAAAAACGGCTTGTAGGGACTACAACGAGTTACTTCCTGGGTTTGTGACATCACAAACCCTGATAAACCCCGCCCCCGGGAACATGCAACAAAGGGGGCGAGGCCATGTTGCGCTGCTTTAGAGAAGAGGAAGAGTTGTTGCCATTGCCATGCCGTCAAAACTAGGGATGCACAGAAAAATCTATTCATATATGAATCGCGATTCTGTCTTCTAACGATTCTAATGGATTCACAAGTTTCAAAATCAGTGTCTAAAGCAGCGGTTCGTAATTGTGTTCCTCGCCTCCCCCTGCTCTGCACACTCTCTGCTCTGCATCTCTCTCTCTTGCTCATTCAGATTATCAGCTCAGCTCCAACAATGAACTGTTCCAATTACACACTTTGTGTATAGACAGACAGATATTTTTCATATAGCTATGAAAAGTGTTAAACATGGACGCGCATGCGGTTGCCGTGCTGTATTAAAGCTTTAATCAGGATAGAACCGTATATTAAAAGCTAACAGAAGCAGTAGCGTTTACAAATAACAGCATATCTAAAAGTATGAGACAACAAACATAAAACATACCATTAAGAGCCATGTGCTTGCACAGATTCTGCTCGATCCTCTTCACTAATATCCTCTGCATCTCAATCGGGCTCAAATTGATAAGCGATATTGACGACGCCATTGTTTACAATACAACCGGAGCACATGCCGCCGAGGTGAGGGGCGGGACGTTTAGAGGCGCACTAGAGGCGGTTTAGCCAATCACAGCACACTGGGCCAGCTATCCAATCAGAGCCCATCGCGTATTTCTGAGGGAGGGGCTTCATAGAACCAGGAAATCATCGGAGTGTTTAAAGGAGAAGGGATGGAGCGGTGTAGAATAAAGGTCAATTATGTGAATAATAATGTTTTGTTTTTTTTAAACGGAGCATTAACACATGTTAGACTGCACCCCATAAACACAATGAAGCCTAGAAAAAAAACAGTCAACCACCCCTTTCAGTCACTCAATTATTATATTCTGGTTAGACATAAAAATGGAAACAACAGATTTTTTTTTTTGTCATGTTTGCAGGTGATGTTTCAGGGTTTTCTGGGTTCGACGACTCGTACAGATGTTGCCACCAAACGGCTTCAGTCACCCTGGGCTCAATTCCACACCATTAAGTGGGACAGCAAGACTTACAAGAAAGGACAATGTGTGAGATCGAGTAGTTTTCATATTTTCACACTTAGTCATTGACGACACCAGTTTACAGGAGTCGTGGAAAATAACTGATTACTTTTGCATCGTAACTGAATGTGAATTATTGAAAGACAATTATTGTAAACAAAATAAAGCTGGACATTCTGTAAGTGTGGTGATTCCACAGTATTTCCCAGGTGTTGTGAAGCGTCATACAGACTGTATAAATGTGTAATTAATATCTTTAGTTGTGCCAAGAAAGTCTATAACATGAAAATGTGTATATGAATCAGGCCATTTATTAAATTATGAATCATAGGTTGTAATTCGAGTCATCCCAAATATTGTCTTTTACATCTTTAGGTGAAGTCAGTGAAAACAAACCCCGTCTTTGTTGGCTCTATAGTTAAGTTCTTGCTCTACGGAGAGCATGAAGGAGACGTGTACGGCACAGGAGGATATGTCCAGATTGCACTGGTGAGGATAATTCAACTCACTCGTCCATTTACTCTGAATGAATGCAGTGCGGTCATGTGTTTTTCCTCCGCCTCTGAGTGTGGTGGAAAGTAGGTATGCACCCATATGTAAATTTTGGCTGATACTGATAACCGATATTTATTTGAAAGCCGATAACTATGGAAACCCGTTTCCGCCACTGAATAAAAAATTTAAAAAGTTTATTGCGATTTTTTTCTCACAATTCTGACTACTTTTCTTGCAATTGCGAGTTTACATCTTGCAATTCCGACTTTTTTCTCAGAATTGCAAGATATATACTCGCAATTGTGAGATATAAAGTCGCAATTGCGAGAAAAAAGTCAGAATTGCAAGAAAAAAAGTCAGAATTACGAGAATTTTCTCGGAATTGCGAGAAGTTTATATCTTGCAGTTCTGACTTTTTTCTCAGAATTGTGAGATATTAACCCACACTTGTGAGCTATAAAGTCCAATTTTGAGGGGAAAAAGACTGATATGTTCTTAGAATTGACAACAATTCTGACTTTAAAACTCGCAATTGCGAGTTTATATCTCAATTCTGAGAAAAAAAAGGCAGAATTGTGAGATAAAAAGTTGCAAAATAACAATTTTTTTATTTTTTATTCAGTGGCGGAAACAGGCTTCCATATAACTGATATGCTGGCCAATACATCTTAATCTAAATTTTTATATAATCTTTAAGAGTCTGATTACAAAAACAAGAGTCTCACCATTAAAAGCCACGTCCCAAGCACTTCAACATAAATCAAACATATCCAGTACAGTAGCCTAGTTTGAACCAATGTAAGTTTTAAAATTAATTTTACACTCCTATTGTCAACTTAGTCCAAAAAAAAAAAACATCCATTGCCTTACAAATAAATAACATGACGCATAAATAATGCAAACAGGTCATTGGACAACATTACTTGCGTATAAAGAATCAAAGTGTATGTGTCATGGATAAATCAGGTGGAATAGCCTCTGCACGGAAATAATAAAATGATTTGAATTAAACTTTTTAATATTGCTGGTGATAATAATGAGAGGAAGATAAAAGTTGTAGTTATTATTAATAATGCACCAATGTTTTTTTTTGAAAAAGAAACATCTTAAGTTAATATTGCTGTTTTAGCTGCATTTGTTAGAGACTTAATTAGGCTATATAAGATTAATCAGATATTTATACAGCATAAACATTATGTTACGACTTATATATGCACAAGAAGATGCAAATGCACAAGTGAACTTAAACTAAGTTATGCGCTAACCAGAATGTTACACCGACATGGTGGCCGATATATTGTGCATCTCTAGTCGAAAGTGTGTAAACTCAATGTTTTGAATCTTTTGTGGCTTTTTACTTCGGTGTACGTCTCTGTGATGTGTTTTCATAGGAACCAAAGGAGTTGTATGATGAGCTGAGGATCGTTCCCATCTCTAAGATCGACAGGCTGGCTGCAGCCGCAACCATTAAGAAGAAAATCGAGGATGAGCTCGCAAAGTAAGACCTGTCGCTGTAATCTGTACTTCACCTTAACAGTAAAGAGAATTAAAGAGCATCTGCTCTGAGTTCGGGTCGCTTTATTGTGCATTTGGGAACACCAACCATCTTCCCATACATAATGAAATGATTATTTTATGTTATACTTAAATATACTTAACTATAATTAAAGGAACACTCCACTTTTTTTTTAAATAGGCTCATTTTCCGACTCCCCTAGAGTTAAACAGTTGAGTTTCACCGTTTTCGAATCCATTCAGCCAATCTCCGGGTCTGGCGGTAGCACTTTTAGCTGTAGCTAACACAGCAAACCTGGATTTTTTTTTATTGCAATCACAGTTTTTATTAGAAAAATCGCAATTAGATTTTTTCCCCAAATCTTATAGCTCTAGCTTATTCTGTTATTTTCAACGATACTCGGTATAAAAAAGCCGCTCAAAAATGACCAGAGTTTCGATATTTTCGATATATCGGTCTTAGTACACGATGTAACTACAGAAGAGTCAAGTTTTAAATAGGAAAAATATTGAAACTCTTTGGTTATTTTTGAGCGAGATGCTAACGGTCTAATCAGATTCAATGATCTATGATAAGCTAAAGCTAAAAGTGCTAACGCCAGACCCGGAGATTGGCTGAATGGATTCGAAAACGGTAAAACTCAACTGTTTAACTCTAGGGGAGTTGGAACTGTTATTTTCAACGATACTCGGTATAAAAAAGTCTTATCCAGGTACCCTCCTCTTTTAGTGAATGAATTATAGGCCTACATAACGAAGCACAGTGTGAGATTTAATAAAAAATTTTGGGGGGGATCAGACTTCCAGATCAGCTGAGGGTTACGTGGCCTGAGGGAAACGCCTGGGCTGAGAATGAAGCTCGACCGGCTGGCACACCCATGGGTAAACAAACTCACTCACACACACACAAACACCTTGCCGTGCAAAACTTACCGTATATGTATTGGCCGAAGACATTAAAGGAGCAGTTCACTTCCGGAACAAAAATGTACAGATAATGTACTCGCCCGCTTGCCATCCAAGATGTTCATGTCTTTCTTTCTTCAGTCGTAAAGAAATTATGTTTTTTGAGGAAAACATTTCAGGATTTCTCTCCATCTAATGGACTTCTAAGGTGCCCCTGAGTTTGAGCTTCCAAAATGCAGTTTAAATGCAGCTTCAAAGAGCTCTAAACAATCCCAGCCAAGGAAGAAGGGTCTTATCTAGCGAAACGATTGGTTATTTTCTAAAGAAATGTACAATTTATATACTATTTTAACCTCTAAACTCTATGCATTCCGGTTCATGACAGTTAGGGTATGTCTAAAAACTCCCATCACATTTTCTCCTCCAACTTCAAAATCGTCCTACATCGCTGTTTTACCGGTTTTTGTAAAGGGCGTTTGATCTTTGCATGTTCACTTTGTAAACACTGGGTCGGTGCTTCTGCAGCGTTGTAGGATGATTTTGAAGTTAGAGGAGAAAATGTGATGGGAGTTTTTAGACCTACCCTAACTGTCATGAACCGGAATGCATAGAGTTCAGAGGTTAAAATAGTATATAAATTGTACATTTCTTTAGAAAATAACCGATCGTTTCACTAGATAAACCCCTTCTTCCTCGGCTGGGATCGTTTAGAGCTCTTTGAAGCTGCATTTAAACTGCATTTTGGAAGCTCAAACTCAGGGGCACCATAGAAGTCCATTACATGGAGAGAAATCCTGAAATGTTTTCCTCAAAAAACATAATTTATTTACGACTGAAGAAAGAAAGACTTGAGCATCTTGGATGACAAGCGGGTGAGTACATTCTCCGTAAATTTTTGTTCCGGAAGTGAGCTACTCCTTTAACTCATAACTTTATTACATTATTTAAAAAATCCCCCATAATATACTCTCATCAAAAACAGCTCCTTCATCTAATCTTGTACCAACAGCACTACAGACCTGTATACTCTAGTATAAATCTGTTCTTGTTCAGGTCCAGTTAAAGTGGAGATTTTGAACAAAAAAGGAGACTCGATGTCTCGGCTGCCCGTGGCTGGCACTACTAAGAAACTGTTGATTGAGCTAAAAGTCATCTGGCACTGTGAGTTGCATTTACTACATTATTGTTTGTAGTCAGTGCATGATAATTTTATCATGTTTTTTGTATGCCATGTGTATGTTTTGTATGCATGTGTGTATATTTATATATGCAATGACATGAGTATTCATATATATTTTTGTAATGTTTATGCTTGTGACATACAGTTTTTTTTATCTGTTTCTTCCTTCAGCTCCTAAAGGGGACGTCCAGACGAACTCCCACATTGGTGTTCATTCATCCAAGTGGGAATACTGGTTCAAGCCCATGGGTAAAAGGTATGCATGTGTGTATATTTATATATGCAATGACACGAGTATTCATATATATTTTTGTAATGTTTATGCACGATATGCTTGTGACATACAGTTTTTTTTTATCTGTTTCTTCCTTCAGCTCCTAAAGGGGACGTCCAGACGAACTCCCACATTGGTGTTCATTCATCCAAGTGGGAATACTGGTTCAAGCCCATGGGTAAAAATCAGCGAATCATCACATGTGTTCATATTCGATTCCATTGATTCGCCATAATTCACCATCAGCATCAGCAGAGCAAAGTAATGCTGGTGAATACGAAAGCACATGAACAGCGATATCAAGAAAAACAGACGAATCTTGGATTTGATCCATACCAGGTCCATTCGTGGACATTTAGATGCATCTAATCCACAATCCCTCTCCAATTATAGCATTGCATGCAGAGAGAGGCAGATATGGATTAAATATATAAATGTGGATCTAGAAATCCACTGCTGTTACTTTGCACCACTGATGGTCATAAATATGGCAGGTTATTGGGAAAAAGTAATTAATTAACATGAACTAACAATAAAAATACTTAGCTTTTATTAATCTTAGTTCATGTCAGTTCCAGCATTTACTAATACATTTTCAAAATCAAAAGTTGTGTCTGATATTATTTAGTGTACCTGAGCTAACATGAACTAAGAATGAACTAACATTAACAAAGATTAATTAATGCTGTAACAAATGTATTTCTCATTGTTAGTAATGTATTAACTAACATGATCTAATTGGACCTTATTGTAAAGTGTTACCAATGTATCTTGTAAAATTTTACCATTGTTAGATATTTTGTGCATGATTCAAATATGCTTCTTTAAAAAAAAAATTTGTAATATTAATGCTTCAAAACAACAACAACAATTTTTTTTTTTTTGAAATGAGGACTTACTAGCACAGTTTTTGGGTTTGCTGTACTTCTCATAGAATACTAAGTGAGTGTTTTTACTTCCAGAGAATCTCAGTAAGCTTGGGAAGTACACGCTGCATCTGCAGACCATGCTGAGTGACAACTCGGCCAGCGAATGGGCCGGAAAAAGACTCCCCAACCACACCCTCAAGTTCTCCATTAAAGGTAAAACAAACCAACACACTGGCCCTGTTCACATCTGTGCTGAATTCAGAACCGCATACTACTGTTTATTCCTGGAAGTATAGTGTCTTTTGTGTTTTTTGTGACCACCTGTGATCGCATTCGAGTTGAGTTTACATTGTTAATGTGTGCTTATAAAGCACAAAAGTTTAAAGTATAAAAATGGTGTGTCCTTCTCACAGGTATACTTGAAATTGCAAGCAGAAACCCATTGATTTTTCAGTTTTTAGTGACTGCAAGTGTATATAAGAGCCAGAATTTGATTAATATTTGTTGGTTAATAAAAATTGCAAAAGAAATGATGATTTTGAGCGTTTTGGGGAGAATTTTACAGTTTGGGTCACTATGAACCGTCATTTTATGGGAAAAGCTGCTAAAATTAAATTGTTCTTGTGTATTCAATGAAAACACACGTTCTGAATAACATGAATAAATAATGACAGACTTTTCATTTTTGGATGAACTATTAATTTAAATAGCTAAATAAAAAAAAATGCTGTTTTAAGAGTGAAGCAGGGTTGTTATAGTTAACTAAATCTATAGAAAACATTTTTGTTACTAGTAATAAACTGTAAACTGTCCATCTTGAAATTTTTGTTTTTAGTAATAAAACTAACTGAAATAGTTATTTTATTTCAGCTAGTTGCAAAGACAAACGTTTCTCATTAGTCTAACTTGGGGGAAAAAAAACTGAAATAAAAATTCATCAACTTGCATAGACATTTATTTAAAAAATTTAAAAAAAAACAGAAGAAAATGAATTGAATGAAATATGAAAATTTAAATATGAATAATAACTACAGTAGTGTCTCAGTGATGCTAAAATAACGCTTGACTGAAGTAACTCATCTCCTGTTAGATGCCGTGTTAAATTCTCACTCTTTGTCTTCTTTGTTTCTCCAACAGAAGGTGAAGCAGTATCTTTTGTTCTAGGCATCATTTCCTCTCCCGTCCATGTCGGAGTTCCCTTCAGTATTCCTCTAGATTTTAGGGATGAGTTTGATTATCCCACCCAGCCACCCTGTGACATTAAACCCCAGCTGGAATGTAGGTAGGTCAAAGTATAGACACACAAACTCTATAGAGATCTGAGTACACACTGTAGAAGTGTCCTAACTTTGTCTGACCATTGATTTAATCCTTTCCACCCTTTCCTGTTGCTGTTCATTGCTTTATACTGCTATTAAGCAATGTTAATAGTGTTTGTACGCACATGCACACAAATCAGTTTCATTCTCAGACACTTGACATAATGCTCATCTGTGATTTTTTTTTTGTTTCATAATGTATCAAATAAAATGAGAATATGTTGTCTGAAAGCCACATTCAAAATATGAAACTGAGTGAAGCAATGCATGATGGGTTAGGTTTGCTTCAGAATTGGGACACTTTGTGCAAAACAAATGACAATTCTGAAAACAAAATAAGCCCAAAAACAAACCAACAAACTATGAACACAATGGCATATCTTAAAATAAAATAAATAATTCGGAAAACACAATTCTTAAAGCAAAATAACATTCAGGGTTTCTGCAGCTCTTAAAAAGGTTTTAATTTGCCCTTCCACAAATTCAAAAAAATCTTAAATCAGTTTTAAATTCATATAGTCATTAAATTATGCATGCATTGCGTAAAAATAATTATCTTTGTTTTGTATTCCAATATAAATATCTAAACATCCTTAAATCAAGATCCATTTACTTGAGATGCAAAATGAAGACATGAAGTCTTGTAAAAAAAAAACTGAACAAAATTCAATGAGTTTCAATGGGGTATGAAAACATGTGTCCCTTTAAATTAGGAATTTTCTGAGCCCATTGGCAGATATTTTTCTTGTTTTAATCATAAACTCAATTTCATTTTGACCAGTTTCTCAGAACACAAGACTTCTTGTCATTTTCCTTCTTAGGTAAATGCATTGTGATATAAAAATCTTTAGACATTTGCACTAGAAAACAAGACCAAAATACTGCAGAAGGACATCACTTTTTTGCAGTGTGATCAGAAAGTAATGCAATACATTTACACTTGATGATACTATACATTTAAATTTAGAGACCATGTTGTATTGTTCCATTTAATTGATTTCTTAAATTTTCTTTACTTTATCCTTAAAAGCTTTAAATGGTCCTTCATAAAACCTGCAGAAACCCTTAACTGAATTAATATTGAATTGGTATAAGAGCTTATGAAGAGCTTTTTTAGTGACACCTTCTGTAGGTTACCTTGAAAGGTGATGATAATTGACTATCTTTATGTGTGAGTCATTGAATTATTCACTCAACCAATTCTTTAATAAACAGAAATGGTGCTACTGCATTTTTTTGGAGATGTGCAATGATTAATTCTGTTGTGGTTTTGTTTGTAACAATTTTATTTGCAGAAAATTGTCGCATTTAAAATCATATTGAATAATGCACTCACTTCATATGCACATGAATGTGAATTTCTATCTTGGAAGTATAGTTTTCGCGTGTTTTTCTGATGGTAAAATCTCTCTCATTAGTTCACTACAGCTAAGTTATGAGGGAATCGCATTTGGGACCACTTGTGTCATCAGAAATGTGAGGGCCATGGGACAGATCAGTCATCAAAACAAGGTTGGCAGTGTGTTGCATATAGTTTCACAATAATCACAGATGGTCATGATTCTCAAATGTTGAGTTAAACCGTAATAACTGAAGTGTTGGAATTAATCAGAGCCAGTGTTGGGTGTAATTAGTTACTAAGTCATTAGTTACTGTAATTTAATTACTTTTCCCTTGAAAAAGTAAAGTAAGGGATTACTCTATTATTATTTTTTCTGTAATTTTCTTATGTGATTGAACTTAAAACTGTGTACAGACTGTAGAACATTTACATACAATACAATAGTGGATTTAACATCAAAATTTAAAGTCTAACCTTAAAATGCATGCTTTTTATGTACTCTTCTCACTTCAAATACTTTGGTGAGTTAATAAGAATATTAGTAGCACTTTAGTGTCCAATTCTCACTATTAACTAGTTGGTTATTAGTATGAATATTACTGGGATATTGGCTGTTTATTATTACTTAAAAAAACACATATTAATGTCTTATTCTGCAAGACCTTATTATAAATCCTTAATCCTACCCAATTCTTAAACTTAACAACTACTTTAC
>NW_015662974.1:244566-259379 GCF_001515625.1 Sinocyclocheilus rhinocerous
TAATTACTTTTCCCTTGAAAAAGTAAAGTAAGGGATTACTCTATTATTATTTTTTCTGTAATTTTCTTATGTGATTGAACTTAAAACTGTGTACAGACTGTAGAACATTTACATACAATACAATAGTGGATTTAACATCAAAATTTAAAGTCTAACCTTAAAATGCATGCTTTTTATGTACTCTTCTCACTTCAAATACTTTGGTGAGTTAATAAGAATATTGGTAGCACTTTAGTGTCCAATTCTCACTATTAACTAGTTGGTTATTAGTATGAATATTACTGGGATATTGGCTGTTTATTATTACTTAAAAAAACACATATTAATGTCTTATTCTGCAAGACCTTATTATAAATCCTTAATCCTACCCAATTCTTAAACTTAACAACTACTTTACAAAGTATTAATAAGCAGTAATTAGGAGTATATTGAGGCAAAAGTCATAGTTAATAGTTAGTTAATAGGGATAATTGGACTCTAATCTAAAGTGTGACCAGAATAATTTATGTAGTTATCTATTATTTATTTGAAAGAATTAAAATAAGCGTTTCATGTCTATCCTTGAATCATTAACTTGTCGAGGTTGATATAGGATTTAGAAAGTAATTAGTAATAAGTAATTAAATACTTTTTGGAGAGAGTAGTTT
The DNA here is from genome assembly GCF_001515625.1 of Sinocyclocheilus rhinocerous. Lineage (NCBI taxonomy): Eukaryota > Metazoa > Chordata > Actinopteri > Cypriniformes > Cyprinidae > Sinocyclocheilus > Sinocyclocheilus rhinocerous. The sequence continues at coordinate 245,214 of NW_015662974.1, forward strand.
GTACAGTAATGAAATTACACTGCTGAAGATGTAATTAGTAACTAGTAATTGATTACTTTTTTAGAGTAACTTACCCAACACTGCTTCTTCAGAGCATAAACTAATCACAAATAATCAACATGAAGTATGTTAATCAAGAGAGAAAGGGTTATTCGATTTATTTCTGAAATCTGTGCTCAAGCTTGTATTGTATGACTGATATGGTGTATATGATTGTGTAACCAACATATACTGTATTATGAGAACGCTCTTGCTAAAAAAATGCATGAAGGATTTTTTTTATATTTGCAATGACGCTATTAGCACAGCACTTGGATGTGTGTGATATTTTTAACAGATGTACACAGTGAAGGTGCACATCCCAGGACTGAAGCAGGACAGTCAGTCTCTTCAAATTGTATTGCAACCCGGTATGACAAACAACACAGAAACTGCAACAGAAAGAGGAAATATAAAGCAGTATGTTAAAAACCAGGTGACATTTATCTTCCAGGCCCTCCGCACACTCTCGTGGTGTTGCCAGATGGTGATGTGCTCTCTGTTGAGAATCGAACTCCAGCAAACTTCAGAGTTGAGGTTCACGATGAGTACCAGAATATCACCACTCAGCCTAAACTCACGGTCCGCTGCCAGGTAGCACTCCTCGACAAACACACACCACGTATTTACTGACTTTTAGTGACTTAGCAGTTTTATTTATTTGGTGAATGCACACACATTTACTTAGCATGCATATTAGCTTGTCCAATTGGGGACATGCTGTAGACTTCTATTGTTTTTATATACAGATAATTAAAACATTTAAAGATTAACTCAGGGTTTCTCAATTGTGCGATCGCGACTGGTTGGAAAGCTAATAATTTAACTGAATGTAAAATCAAAATAAATTAGTGCTGTCAAACGATTAATCGTGATTAATCGCATCCAAAATAAAAGTTTTGTTTACATAATATATGTGTGTGTACTGTGTATATTTATTATGTATATATAAATACACACACACACATGCAAGTATATATTTCAGAAAAATATGCTATGTTTATATATTAAATATATATAATATACATTTTGTGAATATAAATATATACATGTAAATACATATAAATATTTTCAAAATATATACTGTATGTGTGTGTATTTATATATACATAATAAATATACACAGTACACACACATATATTATGTAAACAAAAACTTTTATTTCGGATGCGATTAATCGCGATTAATCGTTTGACAGCACTAAAATAAATAGATGTGGCTGCACATTTGATTGAAATAAAACTGAGATCTCTATATTACGGTGGCCGAGAGAGCTCAGCGCACTGCAACATGCAAATAGAAAAAGCACCAGCAAATTAAGAATACATCTTCATCAGTTTAACTCAATAGTCAGCTATAAAAAATAACTCTAGAGAGGAGCATGTTGATAAATATATCCACTATATTACGTATTCATTACATTTTTTCTTAACATGTTGTCTTCATTATTTAATGTTTGAATAAATCTGTCATGAAGACAAAATTTTATTACAGCCACTGATTAAATGTTTATATTTCTACAATGATGTGGAGTATAAACAATTATATCATTAAAAAGTTGATATAGAAACTGAGAACATTTTTTGGATGACTGTTGCATGTTTCATTTAATTTAAACTTTTGTTAACTCAATTTTATGAAAGACCTTCCATTGAATGGCACAGAACTACAGTTCATCTTTTGAATTGTAAATGTGTGTTTGTAGTTGCTGGGGGCCCCTGATCTGCCCGTGGATGTTGTGGACTGCAGTAACACCGGCTCTGGACTCCTGCTGACCAAACCACTTCTGCTGAAGACCGTAAACGCTGAGCAAATCCTTACTGCTAAGTTCAACATTCCTGTAAGATGCATCATTTGCTATGTGTTTAATCTGTTTATTTACTGTATAACCAATATATTATTATTATTAGGGATGCACGATATTGGATTTTTGCGGATATCCGATATGCCGATATTTTTCAACTAATTTTTGCCGATACCGATATTGGTATTGATATTGATACCGATATTGGTATTGATGTTGGTACCGATACCAATATTGGTATTGATGTTGGTACCGATACCGATATTGGTATTGATATTGGTACCGATACCTATGTTGGTACCGATATTGGTATTGATATTGGTACCAATACCGATACCGATATTGGTATATATTCGTATTGATATTGGTACCGATACCTATATTGGTATTGATATTGGTACCGATACCTATATTTATTTTTGTTTGGAAACAACACCAAGTCTCTCCTGTGCAGAGGTTCTAAACAAATTATTTTTAATTTTAGTTAGTTTTTAACAAAAACTTATTTGTTAGAATTAAACAAACAATAATTAAATTTTTTTATAATGAGAGTACATTGAAAGCTTTGAAAATAATTATAAATCAACTATAAATCAGTCACTTTTTTTTTAGACGGATGCAGTGATAACCTTAACGTTTTATTTAAATATGTAACATTTGTAGATGGTCTAAAGAAAAAGAGTTGCAAACATTCTTAAAGTTCATTTCAGAGCTCGTAATCTGTTTGATAAAAGAAAAAAAAACATATTACGCATTAATAAATAAATCTATTTAATTTACAAGTGTCATGTTTGTGATTTTTATTCATGTAAGCTATATCTTCTGACATTTAAATCAAAACCTACTCTTGATTTTACAACATCAGTTATTGCTTTATTTAATCAGAAATACAATCTTAATTTTATTTGTGCATTTTACTTTCATTTTATTACAAGTAGGCCAACAGCGCCCCCTAGGGAATTAAAACTCCTTACCTGACGTGCATTCTCAGTTCAAATGCAGCGATCAAAAACAGTGAATCTAATCACCATTCAGGCAAAAAAAATGCATATTTAATAGGCATGCACATTATATTTGTGATTTTAAGCGTTTGCCATCAGTGTTTTATCGATAATGTTCAATTTGGCTGATATTAGAAGCAAATAATACTAGACCTTTTTTCAATTTAAAAAATATTTTGTTTTTATGTGCCAACTGTCAAAAGTATTGATAAATGATCTGTCTTTTCTACTTTAAATTAAAAATTCAGAGTTTGATTTGTAGTGATAAACTATTTTGTTAAATTTTGTTCTTCACATTTTTTGAGAATAGTGTGTGGTGTTCAGAATAAGGGTTCAATTAGTGCTCGTAATTGTTTTTTGTGTGCTTTGCTATTAAAGTATGTGTATAAAATCTAGATACTCAGCATCAGGGGCTGTTTGTGTAAAGCCACAGCGTATCTATTTTACAAATAAATGATTCATCTGTGCATATGTTTCATTTATTTATTTTTTGACCTCATAAATAAAATTATATTGACCTTACATGCCTCCAACGCAGAGTTTAACTGTTAATGAATCTTTCATAAAAGTAAAGTGTATTGGCCATTTAATTTTGCCATTTAACTTGGGAGTTTTTTTGTGTTTTTATGTGCATGCAGAACCACAGGACAGTGGCGTGCGTGGAACGCCAGCTCCGCGTCTTGCCCAGCTCACGAATATCCCGTTTGGAGATCTACAGACAGGAAGAGGGCTCTGATGATGTCATGGTGCTGCAGAACGCCGAGCGCATTGATTGGACGGCAGGAGACACGCTAGGAAACCTGTGCTTCAGACTGTATGATGAGGGCAATAGACTGGTTTCCCTTCGGCCAAAACTCACCAGCATGATTAAGGTTTACTTTTAGTGACTAAATCTGTTTGCACTGACAGACTGTAATACTCGGCCCCAAAAAATGAGTCACAACAAAATGAGCGATTTAACAATGTTGACAACCTTTTTATGACAAAATATTCGAACACACAAAATAAATTAGAAGCATACGTTAACATTCATCAATGAATTGGGTGTCATAAAGTAACAGTTAACAATTTTTATAGCATTTATCAATCTGCTTAGGGCCAGTTTTACTAACAGCTTGCACCTGCACAAACCGTCTTTTGGCGTTAAAATAGTACTGTCAGGTTTTACTAAAGACGCGCAGTGAAGAATTAGCGCTGAAAAGGCGTGGACGCAGTGATTTTTGCACCTGACCTTATTGAATATGCATTTCTAGGAGCTTCCCTTTCAGACGCAAAATTTATGGGAGGAGAGTATTCAAAAGAATCACGCTACGAGATTTACTAACGTTTGCGCTCGTCAAATTACTGGCATTTGCGCCGTTATTTAACGCCCATAAAAAGCATGTCTTAAACTATTTTGCACTTGAAATGGATGCAATTTGTTGCTAGGAGAGGCACTGCAGAGAACAGATTTTTCCACATGTATTAATTTATTTGGAAAGAACACATTATCCGAACATATCGTTTGCCAAGCCATGTTATTTTTAATTTGCTTCAGGAAATAAAAGACGACTTGGAACCCTAATCTAGGAGTCACGCAATACCAGGTCATTCAAGACTGTTGGAACCCTTCATTTTTTGGCCTCCGGTTCTTTTCGACGTACTGTGGCTTATTTATTTCTTTATTGTTTATTCGTGACTAAGCTAATTTGCGCTGCGCTTTGTAAATTGCATATGTAAATGAGATGTTGCGTCTGTGTTGTTTAATTTGCGCGTTGTTAGTAAATCACCCGCAGAAATTTCCACGCCCAAATTTTTTGCCGTTTAGTAAAACTGGCCCTAAATGTTAATTTGCAAAAAATACTACTGGTAATGGTTGTCTTATGCTTATACTATGTTTTTTATTTGTATTTATGTTATCTTATGAACAAACATATGATAACCACAGTCAGTAATATATTTGTATGTTATCAAATACTTTGCATTTATAAATGCTATAAATTATTAATTGTTACCAACAACAACAAAATTTGGTAACATCTTACAATAAGATTCTCTGTTAATATTGATTATATTTGTTATATTATGAATAATAATAATAATAATAATGTTTTATTTGTTGTATTTTATTTGTATAATATAGTTATATAACAATATTTTATTTGATATGTTGTGTAACATAGCATACAACAATATAACAAATAAAATGTTTTTTTTTTGTATTTATGTCATTACGTTATGAACAAATATATTATAACCATGATCAGTAGTATATTCGTAAGTTAACAATTACTTGTGTTTATAAATGCTATAAATTATTGTTACGAACAACAACAAAATTGTATATAATTGTTCATGAATTTTCTATATATTAATGTTGGTTATATTTGTTATACATAATAATTATGATAATAATAATAGTATTGTATTATGTTATGTTTGTTATATCTAATATATTGAATAATGTACCATAATAATATAACAAATGCTATATGCTATATCTTATGTTTTATAATATAGCATATAACAATATAGCAAATACAATATTATTATTATTATGTGTAATATATTTGTCATGCAGTGTGTATATTGTGCACAGTATCAAAATAATATTTGCTGATGTGCATGTGTTTGTGTGTTTCTTGAAGGTGAATTGGACAGCAGATATAAACGCAGAAGAGCTTTCTCAGGGAAAACTGCCTCCTTTAAGTGTCCCGTCTCAAGCACAGAGAGAGCATTTCTACCACGTGTCTTTCCACGACCAGCACACGGTCAACTTTTCCTTCATCATTGTGTAAGTTACACACAGTTGCATCACGTGTCTGTCTGTCTTTCATTATATACCTAAACAAAAGCATATCTCTGCATGTGTGTGTCTCTGAAGGCCTCGTCCAGATGAGCCTGAGCGTTTGCGGGTCAACCTCAGCGAGTCGACTGTGAAAATGGGAGAAATTCTGTCTGGAAACATATGTAAGTATCATCTTTAGGTACGACATAATTGGGTTTGACTTTAAATCAGCGAGTCGTAATGTGATTACAAAATTCCCAGGTTTCTTCATATGTGACCCTGGAGCACAAAAGCAGTCTTAAGTCGCTGGGGTATATTTGTAGCAATAGCCAACAATACATTGTATGGGTCAAAATTATAGATTTTTCTTTTATGCCAAAAATCATTAGGATATTAAGTAAAGATCATGTTCCATGAAGATATTTAGTAAATTTCCTATATCAAATATATCAAAACTTAATTTTTGATTAGTAATATGCATTGCTAAGAACTTCATTTGGACAACTTTAAAGGCGATTTTCTCAGTATTTTGTAAAATATTGTCCTATCCTAACAAACCATACATCAATGGGAAGCTTATTTATTCAGCTTTCAGATGATATATACATCTCAGTTTCGAGAAATTGACCCTTATGACTGGTTTTGTGGTCCAGGGTCACATATGTAATTTCTTTTGAAACTGATTGTGTCCTTGCTTTCACAGACGCTCTGTTTGTAGATCACATACCAGTTTTGTGTTTGTTAAAAACATTAAGTTTTAAAACCTGTGTTTCTCTCTCAGATGTAGAACTTGTTGATCAGTACGGGAATAAAACGGACTGTCTGAACGCTGATATTGTGAAGACTTTGAGTGTGTCTGCTGATGGTCTGGATAAATCAGCTCTGGCCGTTGAATGGCAGGTACTGTATACACAACCACAGACACAAGCAAATGAGCAGGTTTTGATCGGGATGCCCTCTATAATGCCATATCGGTCATTACCGTTCACGTAAACTCTTCTTCTCTCTGTTGCAGCTGTCAGTCATTCAGCATTCACAGCCCAGTCATGTTCGGTTACGACGGATGGCTCAGTAAAATCAGTGATCGCAAAACAATCGGGGAAAAAAGGCATTACATGCAATTTTTCAAATCATAACATGTGAATTTATATAGTCGCCAGTGGTGATCTCAGCAAAAATATCGCTTGTGAATTAATATTTTTGGTCGCAAATGTGACCGTTTTAGAGTCTGTTTTCTGTCCAGTCTATGTTGTTGCCTCATTAAAAAGCTGTGCTATAGAAATTCTGCATTGATTTAGAAGAAAAAAAAAACTTCACTGGTATCGGATCTGTATCGAAAAAGCTTCGAAAAGCTTGTTGACTTTTGCTGTTTACCTAAGCTTAAGTTACATTGTGGGCGGCTTTTGTATTTATTTGGTTGGTTGTGTTTGCTAAACTTTGTGCAATTTAAGAGTCCGTGTAATACAGCACGTGTTGTAATTCGCTTTTGTTAGTAAATGTTTTATATATATATATTTATACAGTTAATCAAATTGCAGTGCAATTAATCAAAATACAGTTTCATTTTCGATTTCGGCCTCCCAACGATTATGAAAATACAATAATCAAGAAAAATATGATCATTGCGGTCCTTTCTAGCAGTGCGTTTTCGCTCCTCCATACAAGCCCAATTTCTCATGCAAATCAGTAAAATTATGTAACATGAATCTCTGTGTGAAAGAGGCTTATATGATGTAAACTTGATTTATAATCTGCCATCCAAACACTTTATGTGCTACATGGCGCAAGATGATACATTTTTTAAATCATTAATATTGATGTATAATATCAAGGAAATGCAGTTACCCTGCCTCTTTGTATATTTATTTTTGACCTTTTAGACATATTTGGATAATGTTTTGAATATAATGGTTTATGAATTATGAAGGTTTATGAATTCAATTGATTAGACATGGGTTTTGGATTATTAAAATTAAATAATTAAAACAGAATTCAGACAAATTAAAATCAAAGACATGGAATTTTGGAAAAATAAAACAGAATTTGGGGAAGATAAAAGAAATTTGGGAAAAATTGCGCATTTTGTTACATTTTTGGTAAATTGTTGTTTATATGTGTGTAAGTTTTGTGATTACTTTTTGATTACTAAAATGTCATTTAACCATCAGAATGGAATCCAGACAAAATTGAAACTGAAAACAAGGAATTTGGGAAAAAATTTAACTGATTTAATAGGGCCCTGCCTGTAGTGTTTAAAAAAAAAAAAAACATTATAAATTGCATGGTGTATACACTGTCATACCATGTAGTACTTGTAAAAATGTGTCTTTATTTTCATTCAAGCATGTGTATTTATTTGTATGCCGTTTTGCAGGCCAGCAGTGGACGGTTGTCTGTATGCCGGGTCCGGTTCGTAGGAGGAACTCCTGGCCCGAGGGAGTTGTGCTTTAAGTATCAGGACATGATGGAATTTGTGCGAATCGAAGTCACCGCGGGACCTCCGGTACAGATAAAGCTGCTGGAGAAGCCAGAGATGGTGTGTCACATTTTCACATCCCCAACACTGAATTTCATGCGGGAGAAGAGTTTGACTAAAGCTGGCCTCTTTAGCCTCTCCAGGTCGTGAATGGCCAGGGCTTGGACGCTCCGCTGGTCGTGCAGCTGTGTGACGAATGGGGAAATCCTTCACCAGACCAGCGGATTGAAATCATGATGAAGGCTCTGATGCCAAAGTTGAAGGTACATTTGAGGGAAGAGAGGTCTGTGGATTTATTTACATTTAGTCATTTAGCAGACGCTTTTATCCAAAGCGACTTACAAATGAGGACAATGGAAGCAATCAGAATCAACAAGAGAGCAATGATATGCGAGTGCTGTAACACGTCTCAGCTTAACGCAGTACACGTAGCAAGGTTTTTTATTATTATTATATAATAAGAAAACCAATAGAATAGAAAAAGAATATAGCAGGCTAGTGGTAGAGGCATTTTTTTGCTTTATAATCACATTGACTGTACTTGAAAAGTACTTTTTTTAACATACACTGTAAAACATAAGGGAGAGAAACCCAGTGCAATGTCACTAAAAGATTGGAAATTTTATCACTTCTCAATAATCGAATTATTATGTTGACAAGTTAGAGGGTTTATCTGCACTAGTCAACATTTGAAGTGGCTCAAAACCTTTCATCAAAGTTGTCCTAAAACCTAAAACCAGTTGTCTTAGGACAACTTTGATTAACTTTTTTGATCCACTTCAGATGTTGACTACTATATTATGAACAATCAAAAAAAAAAAAATAATGAATGCATGAACATGAAACATAAAATTGTGAAATCCATCCCCTTCTCAGCTTTAGACCTATAGACTGTTTATCTGCATTATGACTTCACATTGGAACAAAAATTGCAACGGAAATAAAAACAAAACAAAATTGTGTTCCTCCTGTGGGGTCTGTAAATCTAAACTTTTAATATTTAAAATTTTACTTAAGAGCTAATGCCCTACTATTCAACTGAAGCAATGCAATTTTTAATACTTTTTTGTTTTTCTCTTTTAGATAAAGTCTTTAATATCTTCTCAGCCTGTGGATTCAGAAGGAAAAGCTTGCTTCGTATTAGAAACTATAAGTGGTCCAAAGTAAGTACATACTGAACCCTATAAAGCCTACTGTGTTATATTTGACACATGGATTTCCAAGGCCTCTAAATGATCAACATGATCAAACTTTGTATCAAGTAAAAGGTCTTTAGTGTAATTGTATACTAAATACCTTCAGCTCGTGCTTCACGTGTCTTTCTGCTGTGAAATCTTTGCTGATTGTTATAAAGCAAATGTAAGTATAATTTTGATATTGCTAGTAATATTTCAGTATGAACACCTATTGGACTGAATCAACTTCCAAAGACATAATTTTTTAGAAAAGTCATATTGAAATGAGAGTATCAAATATGATGATCAGGCTTCCGAGGAACGTTTACTAGTTCATCTCTCAATCATTGCATTATGTTTTGAAACTACAGAGCTTTGATCTTAAAACTACATTTACATTTAGTCATTTCATCAGGCTTCCGAGGAACGTTTACTAGTTCATCTCTCAATCATCATTGCATTATGTTTTGAAACTACAGAGCTTTGATCTTAAAACTACATTTACATTTAGTCATTTAGCAGACGCTTTTATCCAAAGCGACTTACAAATGGGGACAATAAACTGAGCAAATATCATCTTACTAAGATGTATTATTGGGAGCTACAGAGTGATGACTGAGGTTTATATCATTTTATGCACTGTTATAAAAATCTAATTGATTTACATCACAAGCTTTCAGAATTTCATCTTACTTTTTAGCCACATAAATATCAGCATCTGCACCAAATTGCATGTTTTTGCTCAGTTTGGGCCTCTGAATAAAACTAAGTGCCATATTCTCACTATATCAGTATATGAGCCTTAAAAGCCTGATGCATCAAATATGATGCTCAACAAAAACGCACTCTCTTTCACTTTCTGTCTCTTTCTTCTCTAGAGGGGTGCATCAGTTGCAGTTTCAGGGGTCTTTTGGCAGGAAGGGGATTCCTGGACCTGTAGTAAAACTAAACTTGATTCCTGACCCCAACAAACCCGTCGAACTCTCTATTAAATATGACAGTGCTGCTAGCTTACATGCAGGGGACATTTTCCCAGGTGTGTGTGGATGCATATAAGCCTACATTATATTGTAACTTCAGTATAGATTAGTGTGCATATCATATTTTCTGGTGTCTTTAGTGTTTACAGTGATCGTGATTTCTGAGGATGGCACGCCGGTGAGAAACATCTGCCCTGCAAACCTCTCGATGCTGCTGTGGAAGGGCACGGTATCAGGCTCCTATCCACCCTCTACCGTGAGTCGCCCGATTTGGTCTTTTATTTTGAGACACATTGCTTGAAACCACAAGGGTGAGTCTCTCAGAATGTGTCAAGATTCATATCGGAGTCACAATTCAATCCATGTTTTGCTTAAAGGGATAGTTCACCCAAAAAATAAAAATTCTGTAATTATTTCCTCACCCTAATGTCGTTCCAAACCTGTGTGAGTTTCTTTCTTATGTTGAACACAAAAGAAGATATTCTGAAGAATGCTGGTAAGCAAACAGTTGATGGTCCCCATAGTATTTTTTTCTCTACTATGGAAGTCAATGGGGACCAACAACTGTTTGCTTCCTCAAAATTCTTTAAAATATCTTCTTTTGTGTTTAACATAAGAAAGAGACTTATACAGTTTTGGAACGATATTATATGTGAGCCTGGAGCACAAAACCAGTCTTAAGTCGCTGGGGTATATTTGTAGCAATAGCCAACAATACACTGTATGGGTCAAAATTATCGATTTTTCTTTTATGCCAAAAATCATTAGGATATTAAGTAAAGATCATGTTCCATGAAGATATTTTGTAAATTTCCTACCGTACATATATCAAAACTTAATTTTTGATTAGTAATATGCATTGCTAAGAACTTCATTTGGACAACTTTAAAGATGATTTTCTCAATATTTAGATTTTTTTGCACCCTCAGATTCCAGATTTTCAAATAGTTGCATCTCAGCCAAATATTGTCCGATCCTAACAAACCATACATCAATGGAAAGCTTGTTTATTCAGATGATGTAAATCTCAATTTCAAAAAATTTACCCTTATGACTGGTTTTGTGGTCCAGGGTCACATATATTAGTGCTGTCAAAATTAGCGCGTTAACGCAGGCGATTAATTTTTCCAGTTTAACAACGTTAAAAATATTTCATTCTCAGTTAACGCAGAGCTAGGGTTGGCCACCCCACTCACAACTGCTGCTTCGGTCTCTTTTTTTCTTGAAAAGAATTGCATTTATTTAGACTTTTTAGACTTTGCATCAGCGACAGGTGCTCAAATGAGCGCGGAAATGGTACAAGTAACGAGGAGCTTCAGTAGAACAACAGTGAACTACACTCAGATGAGATATTGTCAGGCCATATGTCAATAAAAACAAGTTTTCCTGTCCTGTCAGCCGTTATAACGCGTGCTGTAGCCTGTATCATTTCATATTAAAGTGCGAATGAACTACGAGCATGCGTCATGTTCAGCAGCGGCAGCTCTTAAAGTAATAGCAGCCAAAGAACCTTAACAACCCAGCTTCGGTGACGTCTGCTAATCAAAGAACACAAGAAAAAAGAGGAAATAAATAACTTTTGTAGCTTTAAGAAGTCATCTATATTTAATTTAGAATTTAGTGTTGATAACTTTATTCAATTTTTGTATATTTCCTACTTGCTGAAGGGCACAGGTAAATATGACATTTATTATAATGGTTTCATGTGAAGATTGTTTTATGTAAAGAAGTTAACTTATATTAGAAATTTTTAGGCTGTTTTTTAAAGTCTAATAAATGTTAAAATTGATAGCTGTCAATTATACTGTAATGTTGAATGGCTATAATCAATGGTTAAATATTAGGAAAAAAGAACAATTTCCTAGAGTCATCAGTAGTATTAGTATCAGTGATACTCGGCTTCAGTCATAAATAAAGATGCCATTAAACATGTTGTTTCTTCATTAATTTGGAGATTGAATGTGAAATTATTGCAATATATAAAAGTATATTTAAAAACTTTAATGTTAGGTGGGATTAATTGCTATTAATCGTGAATATTTTAGAAAAAATGTGCGATCAATTAGTTAATTAATAGTTCGTAAATTTTTTTAATCGATTGACAGCACTCTCTCTCTCTCTCTCTCTCTCTATATACTGTATATATATATATATTTGTATAAACAGTAGTAGAATATGATGCATTTGGGCCAGATTGCTGCCATGTGAAAGAAAAATTACTTTGTCAGGTCAAAATCATTTTATGACAATAATGGCCAATAGATGGCTGTATTGATGGAAGTATCCCAAAAAAACATTTAAGTATTCTTTGTGACTGACAACATTATGTAACAGCCATTTTTGCTCGGGCATTACAAAATAAAATTTTGACAAGACATGGATTTTGAATTATATGACATACAGAGCCGGTTGTAATATTATGTGTTAAAGGAGAATACATGGTATGAAACAATATTTTGAAAAATGGAGTAAATCTGACAATGTTTTGTGTTTTAAATTAGGCCTCGACTCTGAAGTGTAGTAAACGCAAAGACACAGAAAACGACGACTGCTTCTGCTTCAGGTAATAAAGCAACATAAGTCTGAAATAAGAACTTCAATCAATCAATAGTTTATTGTCATATGTACAGGAAACACAGTTACACTCTACAATGAAATTCTTACTCTGTGAATCCTCTAGCAGCCAGAGACATACGAACAAGTACAAAAACCACAAAAACCTATTATAAAGTTACAAGTGCTAATGCATGTACATAAGTGTGAGTGCAATAAATCCTGCATGTATAGATATGTTTATATACTAAGGTATATGTAATGTATACATTAATGGATACATATACATATAAGCAGTTATGTTTTTAAGCATTGTTAGTATTTGAAAAGCTTTTGTCTGCCACTGGTGCCAATTCTCTCCGAAATGTCCTGCATTTCAAGTATTTAAAGACACTTTCGTGAAAAACCTGACTATAGCAGCGCGTTTCTAAGTTATTTTACATTACTGGAAATGACTGAAACCTTCAAAGCCATAGAAAAATCGTGAAATCTTTCATTTGTTGGTAAACACATCATCCTGTGTCTGTTTGCTTAAAAACAATAGCAGCTATACACGTATAAAATATTACTCGCATGCACATTAATTTTCGTGTGTTTTGGTTTGTATGTCTTTTATGTGTCTTTTTCAGGGATAAGCAGATTCCAGAGCTTGCAGGACAGTATGTTGTCCAGTTTGTGTTGGCTTTGGACGAAACCAAACATCTGTGGAGCAAGCAGGTGAGAACACACACTTTATTTTGCCCAATTTATTGTATGTGCAGCTTTATATCCTACAGCTCACTTCAGGATACGTATTTGTGTTTCTGTTTTAGACTCCACTAAATGTTGTTGCCAATAAAGCGGTGAAATTAGCCCCCGAGGCTCCAGCTTCAACTCCTGTTGTGTCCAATAGTAGCAATCGGACCAATCGCACACTGCTAGACAGCTTAAATCTGAAGATCATGGTGAGTTTCGGTCTCTGCTAGAGATAAGTGACAATTTATTTATCTTTTTAAATTATTTTTATTCTGTTTGCTGATTTATTTGGAGCATTCATGCAATCCATTTCTGCACAATGCCCTTTTTCTGGTCATTTCTGTATTTTTAAATCATAACATGTAGATCAGATAAATGCTGAAAGCTTGAGTTAGTGTTTGTTTCTTACTTTGCAGGACCAATACGGTAACGCTGCTGGTGAGGGTTTAGATGGAAAAGTGATTGTTACTGTAAAAGGCACCGGAGACGTGGCGCTTCCTTTGTTTGAGAATGGAGAAACAAGTGTGTCATACAGCTTCACTAACGGGGAGACTCTCATTACTGTGAGTGTTTGTTTGTATCAGTGTTATTAAAGCAATAAGCCCCGTGAAGCCGTGGTTTACAGTGAATTTATAA
>NW_015662974.1:259857-260745 GCF_001515625.1 Sinocyclocheilus rhinocerous
CGTAGTAAGGTTTCACAAAATAAAACAGAGCAAATAAAGTGTAATGATATTAATAAAAACAGTATTCTTCCACCAAACAATGTAGTTCCTCAGAAACAGTTGTGATTGCAACAAAGTGGTTGCCGAGCAACACGCAAACGTAAACAAAGGTGTGTGTTTGTAGAGTAATTTACAACAGCTTCGAACGCGGCTCAGCCAATCAGAATCAAGGACCGGAACTATCCGTTTTATAATTTAGTATTATTCATATACTATTATAGTATTTATTCATGTTTAGAATTTGCTTTTATTTTCATGTTAATTTTTCACTGTAATTTTAATTTTTAGTAATTTTGATAATTTTAATTAGTTAATTTTATTAGTTTTCTTTTTTTAAAATAAAGCTAATTAATAAAAAAACAGTAGAATGTTTGTAAAAGAAAACAAATAGAAATGACAAAAGCGCATAAAACAATTTACTAAAACTGAAATAAAAAGAAATTAAAGCTGAACAGAAATATCTTATTTATTTTTATTTAGTTTTAGTGTTTTTTACTACAAACAAGTTTTGTATTTTTTTTTTTATTTTAGATATTTTTTTATTTTATCTGTATTTCAATTAACGAAAGCTATTTTTAATTGAAACTTGTGGCAATATAAATAAAATATGGTGCTTTGTTAAAAGCATTTCATAATATCTCATTTATTATTGTGACGAGTTTTCGAAACAACAAAACAGCTGTTGCACATACACACAAATTTCAGATAAAACACACAGTTGCAGAGATACCCAGTTCCAGTTTGAGAGATTTGTGCATGTTAACTAAAAAAAAAAGACAAAATGGACAGGTGCAAAAAAAAAAAAAAAAAATTCTATTAAATGATTGTTTTGCTGTTGGTTTTTTTTTG
>NW_015662974.1:261526-265676 GCF_001515625.1 Sinocyclocheilus rhinocerous
GCAAAAAAAAAAAAAAAAAATTCTATTGAATGATTGTTAGATGCATGGAGATGCATGAGAAAAAAAAATGCATGGGGATAAAACAGTCTTCCAAATGCATAAATATGTAAAATCCCTTTTTTTTTATGCATGGCCTCTGTATTGATTCACCTAAACTGCATACATGCACTCCAATTAAAACGAAGAACTTTAAATGTTAAATGGGTGTTATTGTTTGTGTCCTGTAGGATTTGGCACTTTTGGAGAACAGTCCCGGTGTGGATGGAGCCGAGTACATCCTTCAGTTCAGTGCTGAGATTCATCAGAAAAGTGTTGCCATCGCTCCATATATCCTGCCTCTCAGATTCTGCAACGGTTAGTCAGCAGACACACAACCCAATATTACTTGCATTACTATTGACTGTCTCAGAGTTAAGTGAAAAACAGTATTATTATTGCTGTAACCAATCAAAATCAGTGCATATTGTAATGTAACTATAATTAAATCTATACTAAATAAGGTAAGAAAATGATAATGTCCATGTCATAATCAAATCCAATGTGACAAGCAGTATTATTATTATATCACAATTATTATTATTAGTGCACAGTTCTATATAAATTAAATATATAAGTATATCCATTAAGGCCTGAGGGTGAGTAAAGTAAACACATTTTAATTTTTGGGTGACTATTCCTTTAAACTCTTACTATATACTAAGTGACTTAATTGTGACCCTGGAGCACAAAAGCAGTCTTAAGTCGCTGGGGGATATTTGTAGCAATAGCCAACAATACATTGTATGGGTCAAAATTATCCATTTTTCTTTTATGCCAAAAATCATTAGGATATTTAGTAAAGATCATGTTCCATGAAGATAGTTTGTAAATTTCCTACCGTAAATATATCAAAACTTAATTTTTGATTAGTAATATGCATTGCTAAGAACTTCATTTGGACAACTTTAAAGATGATTTTCTCAATATTTGGATTTTTTTGCACCCTCAGATTCCAGATTTTCAAATAGTTGTATCTCAGCCAAATATTGTCATATCCTAACAAACCATACATCAACATCAAATCTCAATTTCAAAAATGGACCCTTATGACTGGTTTTGTTGTCCAGGGTCACAATTTGTTAAACTACAATGATATTATTATTTAGGGAGTGTAATGGAGGTGTGCAGCAATCCATGTTTGATATTTTGGTCTCTTTCAGATGCAGAAAATCAGAAAGTCATAGTGAGTCTAAGTAAGAAGAAAGATCGCCTTTCCCAAACCGTTTTGATGTACCAGGAATTTTTCGATACCAATAATCAACTAACATCTGAACTTGAATGTAGGCACTGCCGATTTTGGTTTAGTTAATTATTTATTGATTCATTCATTTGTTTTTGCTCAGATCATGTGTGACTCATATATCTGTGTGTCTCTACAGGTCAGGTGCGAGATGCAACTCACAAACTAAACGAGCTCAAGCCAGAGCTCATGAAATGTGGTTTAGACGTCTCAGAACTAACCACTGTGAGTCTGTGCATGCACACTAACATGCAAACTGTTTTATTGCTGTTTGTTTATTATTTAAGCATGCATTTAATTCCAGTCGTCACAGATGTTTGTTTGTCTCTTTGTTTCTGTATCTGTCCAGGTATCCACAATAGAGAAAGTTATAAATGACAAGAAAGCAATTTTGACCAAGATAGAGAATCAGCCTCTGCGGAAATGCGGCATTTCTGACCCTTTCAAAGGCAGCCCACAGGTTCTGGGAAAGGTGTGCATTCGGTTTTCACGTATATTAGCATTTGTATTAGTTGGTCCCTTCACAGCAGGGTGAAAGGAGTCTTGGAAATGCACTGTCCTCCCATTAGTACTTCGAAGACAAGTTTCATGCTTATTAAAACCCCAAGGCTGGCCTGTTAGCGTGTTATTCATATGGTGGAGTGCTATATCAGTGTGACCTATAGAGGAGGTTCAATGTGTTTGAGTTGTGGATCTCTGAGACACATTTATTCAGAGATATTAAACTGGCTGTTGTCTATGGAAAGCCATTTCTGCCACACAAGTACAAATACCATGCTTTGAAAAATCAGAAATAATGACATACCAAGTGTCAAAATTATGACTTAAGTCATCATGACATACACTGAAACGAGCATAAAATGTCATAATTATGACAAAAATGTGACATGAAAAGTTAAAATTATGACACAAAAAAAATCGAAACTGACATAAAATGTCATTATGACAAGTTAAATTCAGAATTATATGACATAAAGAGTCATGTCATACTAAGTCAATTATGACATAAGTTGAAATGATATACTAAGTCATTATTACATAAAAAGTCATAATTTACATGTCATTATGAGTCAAAACTGACATATTGAGTCTTAATTTTAACATTCAGTCATGACAAGTTGAAGCTACGAGACACAAGTCATTGTGACAAAAACTCCAATTTTGACAAATTATGACACAAAAAGTCATAATTGACAAAGCTGAAATAATGGCAAAAGTCAAACTATTAGGTAAAACAGCAAAACAAAAAGTAAAATCTAGCATAAAAAGTCAATTTGACCTTTTGTCAATTTTGAATGTCAATTGTTTTTTTTTTAATCTTATAACTAAAACATGATTATGACTTCATATGTCACAATTTTTGCTTTTCATCCATAATTTTGATTTACCAAATCATGTACTCTATTTAATTGCTGCAAGCTCTATTTCTTTAAAAGCAATCGTGAACCCAGTACAGTTTAAGAGTTGCTGAAAAAAGGAATAAAACAACAAAACTATTTTAATAGTGATCTGAAATGCATGTGACGTTTGTTACCCATTTAAAACAAATCAATCTGCATCTATCTTGTTGAATTCAAAAATAGGGAGGTTTGGTCTCACATTCATGATGCATAACTATGAAATGTAAAAAAAAAAAAAAACCTCTGCGGAAATGCGGCATTTCTGACCCTTTCAAAGGCAGCCCACAGGTTCTGGGAAAGGTGTGCATTCGGTTTTCACGTATATTAGCATTTGTATTAGTTGGTCCCTTCACAGCAGGGTGAAAGGAGTCTTGGAAATGCACTGTCCTCCCATTAGTACTTCGAAGACAAGTTTCATGCTTATTAAAACCCCAAGGCTGGCCTGTTAGCGTGTTATTCATATGGTGGAGTGCTATATCAGTGTGACCTATAGAGGAGGTTCAATGTGTTTGAGTTGTGGATCTCTGAGACACATTTATTCAGAGATATTAAACTGGCTGTTGTCTATGGAAAGCCATTTCTGCCACACAAGTACAAATACCATGCTTTGAAAAATCAGAAATAATGACATACCAAGTGTCAAAATTATGACTTAAGTCATCATGACATACATACACTGAAGCATAAAATGTCATAATTATGACAAAAATGTGACATGAAAAGTTAAAATTATGACACAAAAAAAATCGAAACTGACATAAAATATCATTGTTATGACAAGTTAAATTCAGAATTATATGACATAAAGAGTCATGTCATACTAAGTCAATTATGACATAAGTTGAAATGATATACTAAGTCATTATTACATAAAAAGTCATAATTTACATGTCATTATGAGTCAAAACTGACATATTGAGTCTTAATTTTAACATTCAGTCATGACAAGTTGAAGCTACGAGACACAAGTCATTGTGACAAAAACTCCAATTTTGACAAATTATGACACAAAAAGTCATAATTGACAAAGCTGAAATAATGGCAAAAGTCAAACTATTAGGTAAAACAGCAAAACAAAAAGTAAAATCTAGCATAAAAAGTCAATTTGACCTTTTGTCAATTTTGAATGTCAATTGTTTTTTTTTTAATCTTATAACTAAAACATGATTATGACTTCATATGTCACAATTTTTGCTTTTCATCCATAATTTTGATTTACCAAATCATGTACTCTATTTAATTGCTGCAAGCTCTATTTCTTTAAAAGCAATCGTGAACCCAGTACAGTTTAAGAGTTGCTGAAAAAAGGAATAAAACAACAAAACTATTTTAATAGTGATCTGAAATGCATGTGACGTTTGTTACCCATTTAAAACAAATCAATCTGCATCTATCTTGTTGAATTCAAAAATAGGGAGGTTTGGTCTCACATTCATGATGCATAACTATGAAATGTAAAAAAAAAAAAAAA
>NW_015662974.1:265695-287974 GCF_001515625.1 Sinocyclocheilus rhinocerous
ATGCAAAACTATGAAAAGTAAAAAAAAAAAAAAAAAAAAAAACGTAAATACTTTTAAATGCCCCAAAGTTGCATGGAGCAAACAAACAACACAAATCTGGGGTTTTGTGTTCTAGGTGTTTAGGCAAACTGGGGTCTGGGGATGAAGGGGACGTTCATCCAAACATGATGAGAATCAGAGGACTCTTCCAAAGACATATTAGTTGATGTGGTGATGTTTGCGCGTGATGATTTGTAGGTGGGTCATCTGGCACAGGTGGAGGATGATGATGCAGCGAAGGTGATCTCTTGGCATATTCTGGGTGACATGGACTGTGTGGTTACTGAAACTACATCTGCTGCCAAGAAAATCTATGATGATACGCAAGGACGACAACAAGTCATTCCCCTCGAGACGGTCTTCTGGAGACCAAATGACAGGTACTCATACATGCCGTCTTGTTTTTATTTAGTTTTTGTGTGTTTTTTCTTCTTTTTTTTTTTTGTAAATATCATGAAAGTGCTATAATCGTGTCCCTGGTGCATCTACCAACTCAGAAAACGTGAAAAAGAACAACCCAGTAAATTTCTAAAATAAAAATTCTCTGTAAGCTTGTGGAAAAAATAACGAGCCGTTCAGATTTCACTCCAACCGTGACGTAGAAAGGGGATCTTATTATAATATCACCGCCCCTTAATCTGCACGTTTCCACACACAGCCCTGCCATTGTGTTTTCGCAAGCGACAACGGTGTACCAGTTCTAACACCATGGCAAAGCATGCTAACTGTTCTGTCTTTGGCTGCACTGACGAGCACAGAACACTATTTAGAGTCCCAGCCTCAGAGGAGACAAGCAGTGGATTTATTTACTGTATATTGCTGCTGCCACACAGATCTAATATAAACATGCCATTTCTTTCCCAGCTGTTTACCTTCACAGACATAACCCACTGTTTTTGTAACTCATGTGTGTTTTTAACATAAACTTGTGTGTATTTGACAGTTTAAGCGCAATAAGACACGAAAGAGAACTTAGTTTAGTACTCTCATGCCGTGTGACAGACGCTTTCTGTGCGTGTGCGCTCAGAAAACCCTATATCAGAAGTTTAAACTAATATGGTTTAAAATGCACACTTTCAACGCGATAGACATGATAATCAAAACCAAACAGATGTTTTTTTTTACTGAATATCTGAGGTACGAGCTGTAAAGCTGTTTATCATTGTGCAAAACAACTGAGAGCCCACGCTTTTGTATCATGTTGTTTTGTTAAAGCTCTAAATATAAAGGTTGCATAATAGTGAAAATATAAGGGAAAATACCCAAGTGTCCGGTCACAAGAGAGGTCTGTCTTTTCGCTGGAAAATTGAGTTGTTTAAAAAATTACGAGGTCAAAAAAACTGAAACATTTGCGTGGATAAATTTGCTCACAATATGATCAATAACATCCAGGCATTCAGCAAACATGCTGTTACATAATTTTGGAATGAAATGAAAATTCTATATTTTCATTAATTCCAAAATTATGTAACTGCATGTTTGCTGAATGCCTATGATATATGAAGTATTATAGATGGCAAGTAGTTGTACAGTTTACAGCACTTGGTTTAGTCTTCTGTCATTCTTCACACAAACACAGGAAATAGCTGACTGATTTCCGCTGTCAGAATTAACTGTTTTGCACGTCATATGTACTGAAAATTTTTACGGTTACTTTTTTTTTTTCT
The DNA here is from genome assembly GCF_001515625.1 of Sinocyclocheilus rhinocerous. Taxonomy (NCBI): domain Eukaryota; kingdom Metazoa; phylum Chordata; class Actinopteri; order Cypriniformes; family Cyprinidae; genus Sinocyclocheilus; species Sinocyclocheilus rhinocerous. The sequence goes on from NW_015662974.1 coordinate 267,402, forward strand.
GAGAGTGTAACCTTAAAGTGATAATTCACCCAAAAATGTAAATTATGTCGTCATCTCACCCTCAAGTTGTTCCAAACCTTTATGAGTTTCTTGCTTCTGTTGAACACAGAAGAAGTTATTTTGAAGAATGTCGGTAACCAAATAGTTGCTGGTAGCCATTGACTTCCATTATAAGGAAAAAATACTATGGAAGTCAGTGGCTACCAGCAACTGTCTGGTTACCGGCGTTCTTCAAAAATATCGCCACGTTTCCTAGATCACTTCCTAAGAATTACCTCTTTAATTAACAATTGGTGAGTAGTTTATTGCATTTATTTTGTCTCAGCTGTATGCTTTTTTTCTGTGCATGTTTTTTCATGTGTCTTAGGCCTCTGCCTCACATCAGGAATGGCTCACCTCTCTTCCGTCCCATTGGTAATCCTGAGTTTGTAAAAGACATGCTCATTTTTCCTGAGCACGTAGAAAGCTGCAATAAAGGTAAGTCAAGAGCACAAAAGCACACAAGAACACCATTTTGAGAAAATACGATTAATAAAAATGTAAGACATCTCCCAGCCATTCTCATGAGTTATTATTAGTTGTTGTAGCCTGTTTAACTTGCTATACTGTATTATTCTTTTCTTTTTGTTAATAATTCAAATAATTGCATTTACTACAAATGTAAAAATTTAAAACTCAATTCTGTCATTTATAATAAATTATTTGGTGTTTACAGCTGTCATATCCTGCTGCACCTCCATAACAATTCATTATTTAATAAACAGATCCAGTTGCCACTCTCATTTAGTGCTAGTCTTGAATCCTGCTTATACTGCTGAAAAATAGCATTATGAATTCTCATGACATTAATAGATTCTAAACAAATTTTCCAGAAAATAACCCATGATTGACAAATTATTATTAATAGATTTATTCCCATTCAGTAGCTTCACATGCATTGTGGAATAAGATGTTACATTTTGGGAGAGGAAGGTGTTACGTATGTTTTGCATTCAGTTGTGTGTATATGCTTTGGACTTTCGTATTTAAATCTTTTCAGAATACTGCCAGCTTAAAGGAATATTTCACCCAAAAATAAAAATTTACTGAAAACTTGTTCACCTTCAGGCCATTCAAGATGTTAGATGAGTTTGCTTCTTCATCAGATTTGGAGAAATGTAGCATTGCATCACTTGCTCACCAATGGAAGTGAATGGGTGCCGTCAGATTGAGAGTCCAAACAGCTGATAAAAACATCACAATAATCCACAAGTAATCCACACCACTCCAGTCCATCAGCTAACATCTGGAGAAGACAAAAGCTGTGTGTTTTTAATAAACAAATTTATCATGAAGATGTTTTAATCTTCAAACCATTGCGTCCGTCTGTAAGTCCATATTCCATAATAACGCTTTCTCAGTTAGTACAGGTGAACTATTAATTTAATGCATCACAAAATTATGTAATACAATGATGTAATGGAATTTTATTATTTGCAAGCTTTCATCACAGCTAAGTATCCTGGCAGAGGCTATATTGGCAGTATTCAAATGAGCTAATGGTGTGTGTGTGTACTCGTGTGTTTTGGCTTGAACAATCATCTTTGCATGAAACATTTTGCAGCCTGCAGATGTTGGCAGTGCATTATTTTATGAGTATGATCAAGGCGGACATTCAAACTACAAGGGGGACTGACGTGTTCTGACTCTTTTTCAGTTTTTGCAAGTCTTCTTGGAGACACCATACTAATTGATGACTTGGATTCTGCTAATCATTATCGTCGGGGGGTAAGACACTGAGTGTATGTGTTTGTGATGAAGAATTTAAGTATTTACAGCAAACGTGCATATAAACGTGTATGTTTGGTAGGTGGTTCAGAATAAGATGCAGTGCCCCACGCTCTTAACGCGTCAGGGCGAGCGGATACGCAGCAACGGGAAGTTCGGAGGACTGCAGAACAAGGCTCCGTCCATTGAGAAACTTCGAGGACAAGTGTTTGGAGCGCCATTACCCAAAGAGTACAACCGCATACGCCATCAGATGGGTAACAAACATACTGCATCTCTTGGTGCACTGGAAGATCTGTACTCTGAGTGATCTGAGATACTTTGTGTGTTTGATCTCTCTTCTTGTAAAAGTTACAGTTAAGCTAATTGGTTATTTAAGTGAAGTTATTTGAATGCTTCAGCATATGTTGGAGTGCATTGATTACTTTTATGGTACTAGACACTACAGGAAAAAAACACTATTTTGCTTCCATAACATGTCTTATTTCAGACTAGTCGAAAGAAAGCATCCAAAATACACATTTGTGACCCTGGAGCACAAAAGCAGTCTTAAGTCGCTTTATGTTTGATTGTGTGTGTACAGAGTTACTGCAGCAGTGTTGTGTTGCAATGCAGAAGGCCTCTGAGGTCCGGTCTGAGTATAACAGTCATTTGGAGCACCTGCAGAGTCCTGAGATGAAACAGAAACAACAAGACCTCCAGCAGCAAGAGCAAGAGCTAAGGGAACTTGAGGAAACCCTTGGTATGTGTTTTTGGCATTGCAGAGCTGCTTACTTTCTGAACGCAAAACCAGAATTTCGATGATTGGCATAAAGTTATCACAGATCTGTTTGCTTAGTCATTATGGGGTATAAAGTAGATGCTCTTAGGAAATATTTGAAAACTTTTTCAAGAATTGCACATTCTTACAGATTTAGAATTTTTATGAAATAAATTTCTGTTTTAGCTGAGCTACTGGAGTGGTGAAGCAACAGTTTGCAAAGAACCTTGGGTAACACTTTATTTTAGGGTCTCTGAACTAGTGGCTTATTAGCATGCATATTACTAGAATATTAGCCATTTATTAGTAGTAATTAAGCACATATTAATGCCTTATTCTACATCCCTAATCCTACCCAATACCTAAACTTAACAAGTACCTTACTAACTATTAAAAAGCAGCAAATTAGGAATTTATTGAGGAAAAAGTCGTAGTTAATACCAAATGATGCCAAATGTTTGGAAGTTTTCACCATGAACACTCCCCTCTCCTTGGTCTTTAAAGATGGCTGACATTAATTTAGTGATAAAATTGTACATCCAATTGGAAATATGATAATTTTCAAATTGTTTGTCGTAAATCAACATCTCAGGAAAATGTTATGGGGTTTCAAATCAAAATATGACTTTCTGTTATGAAACAGGACATCATACATGTCCACTGTAGAGGACACCAGGACTAAAAGCTTGTTTGTTACGCGTTTTGGGAGACAAAACAATTGAATAGGAAAATAAATTATATATCAATATTCCTATGAAATATTAGATATTATGACAATCTGGGCAATTATTAGTATCATTATTACACTTCTTTTTTCAATGTGCTGTCCCTACAGCACACATTAATATGCAAATTAGATGCAGTGTATAGATAACATTGTGTTTAATGGGAAAAACTATTGTTTTTGCCTTTTCATGTTTATTCATGTCATTTTATTTTTTTAGAAAAATTGAGTCCTGGTGTCCTCTACAGAGGACATAACATAACATGAATAAAATATAATTTTTCAAAAATGTTATTTTTCCATTTTTTTTCTTATGCTCTAAACAATGTAATGAAAAAATACGAAATTCGCAACGCTTTTTTTTTCAGAGTCTCAGGAGGATATGAAGCAGCTTCCGATGCGATGCGAGCCCATTACGATGCAGTGCAATCCGATTTCGATTCGATTCAATGCAATAAAATGCAATAGAAAAAAATATGCTATGCAATTCAATATGGTACAGATAGTTCACTTTTATTTCTTTGGTTCGTTGTAATTATTTGGTGGAAGATGCAGCTCTACCTCTGCCATATTAATGTTAATGTTTAGAGAGGAGAAATCAATCTACATATAAAATACTGGTCACAAATTATTGGTCACTTTCTAAATATGTATAAGTATATAAGTATAGCGCATCTACTTATAATTACATATAAATAAATTGGTTTTTACGGATGCATATATGTTAGAAACGATGCATCGAGATACAAATGCCAACTTGTATCTGATGCATCTTATCATTAACTTTTATTCCGATGCGAAGCAGGGAATCTTACAATCCCTAGTAGGAATGATAGTCAAGTTTCTTAACTGTTTCCTTTCTGTGATTGGTGAATACTGACAAGAATTGAAATGTGTGTGTGTGTCTGTGTGTCTGTGTGTCTGTGTGTGTGTGTGTGTGTGTGTGTCTCTGTGTGTCTGTGTCTGTGTCTCTCTGTGTGTGTGTGTGTGTGTTGTCTCTCTGTGTGTCTGTGTGTCTGTGTCTGTGTGTGTTTGCAGCCAGCACTCCTACACGACTGTACGCTGTAAGAGTGAAAAGGATCCTTGAGCCAGAAACGCCCGAGCCCTCAGTCCCTTCTAAAAGATCCCGGCGCAAAACACGCAAACTGGGTACATCAACAGTCCTCTGAAGTGTTTGCTATTCCACAGTTTTTTTCTGACTTGTCTGTTGCTTTTTTCACTGAAGTTAATAGTTTGTTGTTGTTTTGTTTCTGCAGATTCATGAAGTTGCACGAGCTGACAGCTGATGCAGTGCTTTTTTATTAGGTTAATCAGTGTCAAAAAAATATTTTATGTTCATTTGCAAATCCTTTTTTTGTTCACTCTTTACAGATTATGACTTGTCTGATTGAAGCAGAAAGCAAAAAAAAAAGTTCAATAATTGGACTGTGTCCATAATATATTTTGTGTCTTTCTTTGAGGAAAAAAAAGTTTTTACACTTGCATCAGGTCTTGTCTTTTTTTTTTAATTCAACAAACCTTCCAGCAGTCACACTTTCACTGGAGCTCTATTCAAGTGGGATTGTTTTCTCATCATATGTTTATAAAGTTCAGTGTATACTTTGGTTTTTGCACGCATACATTGTAGTGGATGCATACAGCTTACAATAGCATTTCAACAGATATTCCATTAAACCATATGCACCATAGTGGACATTGATTGCACTTTTCCACTCAAGTGTCTAAATTCACTAATCGTTTTCATTCACTCCTTCAAGTGGACTATTATAGTGATCTAATATGGGAAATAATTTATCCAACTTATTTTTCAGCATGACAGCTATTCATTACCATAACAAACTGATGTCCTTTTGTCTTCTTTGCTTAATTTTTTTTGTGCATTTTTGTTCCTATAATAAACAATTTTTTGTCGTTTAAAAATGTTATTCACGCAGCTTTGGCATATAGAGTGCTATATGGAAGCATTTATGTAAAAAATAAATGTTTTGATTTGCTGAAGTCAAGTAACTTGCTTTACACAAACTTCGGCATATTTTTGTAGTACATAGTATGCTGTATAATAAGAGTTTCATGTGTTGGTAAAGCTTTTAAGGGTATTATATAATATGCATTACTAATCCGTAAAACGAGTGGTCGACACCAAATGTTAGCCCTATATATTTGTGCATAGGTTTCTATTACTTGATGACTTAAATGTCCTGTGTTGTATCAGATGTTCTTTCAAAATTACTTAAATGTTTCACGAAGTCTCCAGAATCTTAAGAAGATAGAATCGCTCATGATTTGAAACCAGTCATAATGGGATTTTAAAAATATTGCTTTAATAAGATGCCCTCGATATAAGCTTGCATTTCTAAAGGATATTTTGACTCAAGAAAATCTATTTGTATTGTAATAATGTCAAAATAATAATGTTATTTTGTAATCGAAGTGCTTCAAGAAAATTTCCATTTGGGCCATTTAGGATTGGGGTCACACTTAAGTTTGGGGACCAACTCTCACTATTAACAAACTATTAGCTATGACTTTCGCCTCAATAGACTCCTATTACTGCTTTATTAGTACTAAGGTAGTTTAGGTATGGGGTAGGATTAAGGGATCTAGAATATAGTCATACAGAATAAGGCATTGATATCTGCTTTATAATAAGTAATAATTAACAGCCAGTATGCTACTAATTTGCATGGTAATAAGCAACTAATAGTGAGAATGGGTCCCTAAACTAAAGGGTTACAAGGATTGGTTCTTTAACCCCATTAAGTGTCACCGGCTCACCTGTGGGCCGCTTGGTGCTCTTTTTTCTCTATCACATATTTGAGTAATCATCATAAATTACATTTCATTTAAAAGCTTAGAACCTCAAAAATGTATCTTGTGAAAACCGTTTTGAAATCGGACATTGCGTTACCATGGAAATGGTACTCCTCCCCCTTAGTGGGTGGAGTCAAGTATCATATTACAGTCTTTTAGAATCAAAACTTTTTATAATCTTGACAAAATACAATCGTCAGAAATCTCAAGATTCCATATTTGGTGGTTATTTTGTGATAGAAGTAATACTGACAGAGAAATTTAGACATTTGTGACAGAAAATTGCAAAATGGCAATTTTGCCGGGATGGCACCCGGTGGCTGTTTGTGGTATAACGCTCTAAATAAAATTTCTGTTTTTTTATATCAACTTCAAATTTGGAACATAACTTATTTAGACATAAAGCTTTAATTCAATAGCAATTTTGTATTTAAAATATTTTGTAAAATATTTTATATAAAATAAAAATTGGTACAGTGCATTTGCTTTACAGTAAATTTAAACCTATAACTTTTTGATACTTTCATATTTTGAAATGATTAATGACACTTAAGGGGTTAATATTCTTAGGGTTTTTTTTTTTTGACGAGATTCTTAAAAGATGGCATTCTTTTTAAAGAAATGGCGTAACTATAAGCACGTCTAAAGCAGAGTGTAATAATCCGTGGAGAGCACTAATGGAGTTGGGAACCTGATCCCGCGCGCAGCGTCCAGTAGGAAGCGCTCATTGGGGCGGGGGCTCTCGCAGACTCTTGCCACTGTCCCATCATCACCCTGTCAAGAAACTTTAAAAAAACACTCTGTGCGAGCTTTTTATAAAAGCTCGGATAAGGTGGACGCTGACTCTGGTTGGGTGATTAGAGATGAAGCGCTTCCTCGCAGGTTACGCAGCGCTTATATTTATTATTCTCATGACCTTTCCTTTGACTGATGGCACTCCGTCGAGGTATAGTCTGTTCCAGGGCAGTCCTTATTCCAGCTCTGCTTCGAGACAACGAAACAAGTAAGTGTCCTTCCTATTGTGGTTTATTTTATTATTGAACTATCAATTTACACACTCAAATGCAGAACAATAAAATGCACTATACAAAATATAGACTTTACCAATCACATCTCCATCATACATAAATGTCCATGTGTGTATATATATATATATATATATATACAATAACAACAAACAAAACAAACATTTGAGGGGGTTGCAAGGAGGAAAAAAATAAAAAGGGTAAAAAATCTTACCAGTCTTAAAAGGAAAGAGACTCATTCATGGTTATATACAGTTCCCCAAGGGATTGATTATCTTTGGACAAGTGTTTTAAAGATTCTAAGTATTTTTTACATTCATTTTTAAAGCAATTTAGGAGTTGGCATTGGAGAAGGGGAAAAAAATCCAATGCATCTCGGGTAAAATGTGATTTTGAGAGTTATATGTAATATATATAGGCCTATTATTAATAATATTGCGATTTAAACTGGACAGAGCACATCTCTTGGCTTTTTTTTTCTTGTCCCGATATTGTAAAGAAACTTGACACATTGGTGTCAAAATTCTAATTCAAACCCCTCGATATGTGTAAACATATCTGGCAATAAAGCTCATTCTGATTCTGATTGGTTGAAACAGTTGTCATTCTAGTTGCCTAACTTCTGTTTAACTAACAAGAAACAGATGAACGAATTAATAGTTGAATGCAGGTTTCCATGCCTTCCTGAGAGCTACTAAGATATTAGGTAAAGCTTTACAGTGTTCTTGTTACACGTTACACGCAGTAATAACAGTAAATTAGCTATACATAATTACATGCATAAACCTAAACCTTAGTAAGTGCTTGTTAAATAATACTCAGTACTTAAATGTATAGTTGTACTGTAACCGGAACTACATGCACTTTAATAATTAATGCACAACTAATCTAATGCAGGACACGTAACTATTTTAACCTGTCAATGAATTCCCTGTACACAATTGTTTACATAATCAATACGTAATAGCCGACTTATGATTTGGGCAAATAATTTTTACCTAGTAGTCAATGTTATCTTTCATACTAGAGAAGTATTTACTAACTATGGATAATTCTGAAGAAATGGTTTCTAAATGCCGTTTTCTGGAGCTTTTTCCCCAGTATCCCTCTGAGCTTTACCTTTTTTGTTGGCCTATTATTATTTAGGTTATTACTGCAGGAGAAGACTAGGACATTTTCTCACTGAATCGCTGTTGATTCATGGAGACCTCAGGAACATGTGGAGTCTTCCGCCATCCCAAATGCCAAAACAGTTGCAACCCTTGCAGCGATTTATTTATTTAACATACCTCCAAGAAATATATAATTTCTCAGTGTTTCTCTACACTATTATGGATGATTAGAAGATTCTGTAGGATTAGGTTTTCATTAATCTTGTATCATGGTAGCCCACTAGTAATGACATAAGTGTTAGTTACTACATGCTTCTAAAGGAATTACTAGCCATTTGGAACTGTATTCTACACTGTAAGAAACAAAAAAGCACAGAAAAACAGAAAAGGCACTGGTTATTTTCTGCCAGGACATTATCCGATAACATTTACAGACATTCCTTTAATCATAAAACAACAATGCAATGCATAATTCAAAATAGGGATACAACACCAGAGAAAAATCAATATGGAAAACTCTGCTTTTACAGACTTTTCTTAAAGGCGAGGTTCATAGTAACCCACTATAAATTAGTGCTACTAAATCTGTCAGAAGGAATTATCGTCCATCCAAAACCTCAAAAGCTTACAATGATTTCAGTCTTTACTAGGGAGTTATCATGCTTTTCCAAGTAATTAGTAATTCCTTATGAATGATTGGGTAATATTACCCACCTAACGAAAATATGTTCAAAGAACACTGTGCTAATGTTCCATTTAAGTTATTTTGGAACGTTCTAAACATTTCAAAAACATTTCGGGAACGTTACACTGAGAAGATGAAATACTCCAAAGCACTGGTGTAGTAAAAATAAAAAGCCTTTAATTAACTGGGCTAAATCATTCGAGTACGCGTTTCAGCTTCAGGACACACATCAATTATTCTTAAACAATTAGTAAGCAATCAAAGACAGCTGGTTAATCAATGGGAGTGGCTAGAGTGTTCCTCGTTGTACAAAACTTACCAATATTCAAAAAGAGAGAAAAATAAAACAATAATGATACATTTACAATAATAATTCATTTTTATTTAATTAATAGTAATTAATAAATACTTTTGGGAATGTTACTTTTGAATGTTCTCTGAACATTCTGAAACAAGTAGTTACATTTAAAAACGTAACATTTTAAAAACATTTAAACATTCGATGAATGTCCAGCTAAAATGTTACAAAAACATTCCACGAACGGCTTAAATAACGTTTTTGTGCTAACTCAGAAAACTTTATACAAACATTCTTCAAACGTTTGTAACTTTCAGAGAACGTTAGCCAAATAAAACTTTTGGTCTCACTTTATTTTAAGGTCAAATTCTCGCTATTAACAAACTATTAACTACAACTTTTGCCTCTTCATTTGCTGCTTATTAACAGATAGTAAGGTAGTTGTTAAGTTTAGGTATTGTGTAGTAGAATATGGTCATGCAGAATATGTGCTTTATAAGTACTAATAAACAGCCAATATGTTAATAATAAGCAACTAGTTAATAGTGAGAATTGTCCCTATAGTATTGCGATTAAGAAAACTTCCTTTAGGTATTACATGGAGCGAAGATGAAAACAAAATGCCATCGAATCGTTTCTGAAGACAGTCAGAACCTTCAGTGGTACATTCATATAATTAATTCATATATTCATTTGTAAAATTCCCTTAGCACTCTTTTAAATCCTTCCAGCTTTTCCGCCCTGTTTTCACTCAAAACGAAACTACTCTGCGTGCTGTGCGCACGTGAGACTGTTAATGAAAACTGTGCTTTATGCTGGACAGTATTTATTTATCGTGAGTTGTTCAAATCGCGGTAATCTAATACGGTTTTAATGATAATTAAAAGATGAAACGGTAATACTAACCGTGGGGAATTTTATCACGATTTATCGTCAAACCGGTAATCGTTACATCCCTACTTGAATGTAGAGTAGAAATGTGTTTTCACTGTTCTTCACTCTTTTGCAGAAACTGGTGTGCTTTTGTGGTGCATAAGAATGTGACATGCGCTGTGCTGGCGGCGAACGAAAACGTCATGGAGCCGCAGCTCCTGCCCTGTCCGCCGAATCAGCCCGACTGCACACAGCGGCTCATGTAAGTGTCTCTGGAGAGCGCATGCAGTGGCCGGGGGTTGCATGGACATTTTTATTGGTGGAAGTGACCAGAGATCAGATTAGATGAGATCAGAACTGGATTGAAGTGGAATTGCTCCTTGAAGGATATGCAGCGCTGTTAAATTGTACCCATTGACTGGCAGGTCATTGCTTTATCAGTCTCCAAATTATTTACGACCTCTGAAGGGCCAGGGGCCACACTGAACAGTCTGTTGTAGCCGGTGTAAATTGTCCAGAATCCATGAGAACTTTTCAGAAATGCTGCAATTAGAAAGTCACACATGTTCGTGCACATCGCCTGCTTTTAAAGCTGCACTCCAGATGTGTGTCACTGCTGGAGTAAACCCTAATAAATTATGTGCGTAATTCTGCACTTTGCATGGCTCATGAAAACAGGAATGCTTCCTTTTGTGGACAGAGTGATTAGGCGAAGAATGTTGTCACTTTGCTTCTTCTGAAACATCCAGGATATGTGCTGTTTAGTGGTCTTTCACTATAATGTGTTAGTTATAGCTTAAATTAAATTGTTCCCACTTTATTAGGTGTCTTTATGTACCAGAAAACGAATCGTTACTTACTGTTTTCATGTTGCTTTGCAAAAATAGAATGTATAACGTAAAAACATGTTTGTACACAGCATTATATCAAAGTATTTACTAAAATGTTTGTACGTAGTAGTTTAAGACCCGTGATATGAAGTGGGTCTGATTTTTTTTTCTTTTTCCTTTTTTTTTTATTAACCTGGACACTCTTCTATGTCAATCAGTGGCATGAGTTTAGGACAACCAGTGTCTCACTAAATGCAGTGCATCTGTGTATGCTTTTTTGGCTAATATTCCCCACAACCCTTGCAGTGGGACAAATTTGTGACAGTTCATTTTTGATGTTAGTTATAGTAAAGTGGCTAGGAATCTGAGGCCAAAACAGTGTATTGTATCAACTGTCAAATGCAAACTTTAAGTTTGTAGTTCGTGTCCCATCTAAAACTATGGTCAGAGATCTGCTTTTAACATCCTAATCCATAACTGTCTTTCTAGGTATCATACTCACATGAGGCCCATGTACAAAATAGGCTACAAACAAGTGACTGAACTGGAATGGAGGTGCTGTCCAGGATATCAAGGTCATGACTGTACCGAGCTGAAAAATACCCCTCAGAAACCCAATGTTGTTGAGGAACCACGTCGAGATGTTCCCTCAACCAGCAGCCAACAACAGAGCATCTTGGGTAAATGTTTTTACATTACTTTATATTTGAAGAATTCATTTGCAAAAACCGATAACTTTTTATAACCGATATTTTTTTTTATTGCGCATTCCAAGTAATATCAATCAAACTGCAGTTGGGTTGTTTTGATTAAATAATAGTAACTTAAACAAATACAGGTCATTTACAAAATTAAAGTTCATTGAAAGTATGTTTTTTTTTTTTTTTTTTACATATTAAAAGTTTGTTTTATAGCAAAAGCAGATAACTCCAACAGTCGTTTTTTGGCAAAAGTAGATAACTCCACATTTCATGTTTTAGAGATTAAAAAAACACTGGTTTAATCTTTGTAATCTCCTCAGATGACAATGTAGATGCCTGACGAACGTTGTTGTTGTTGTGATCATAAACGGTATGGATGTGTATTACACGCAATACACGGAGCTTTTCCCTCACTATTGTAACGCGCTGCTTTTGCAAGCTTCCGTGAAAACGTTTCAGCTTTTATTTTCCTTTTTCGCCCTGAAGAAGATATCACAGGTTCATCAAGTTTGTCGAAATTATCCATCCTCGATCACTTTTAGTCAGCTTTGACGAAACTCCTCTCAGCTAGCAGCCTGTCTTTTCAAAGTGAAAGTAGCCTTGTCATCTGACCTGAATACAGCGCGCTGATTCGCTAAAATGGACTTAACGGCTTCTGTTCAAAAACAACAAGAGCGCTTGTCGGCTTCTGCAGTAAAACGTGAACTCGCGATGCCTTGAAAGTGGACAAAACCGTCTTTTTTGACAAAACGTGTTTAGGGTTCAGATCGCGCTATATGTGGAGAATAATGCACGGCAATCAGCTCACTTTTTTCAAAGTGGCATTTATCGTTTTTTGCAAATGAACTCTTAATTTGGAAAAGTGAAATAAGCAATATTTGATCTGGATTAGTACACTCTGAAATGAAATTCTAAATAATAAACATGTGCTATGCTAGATGTTATAGCTGAAATAGGGCCACAACTCAATTATGTTGAAATTAGTTAGAATAAAATTTTTTTGAGTAATCATCTTAAAAATGTGTTTATGCTACAAGTTGTTACTTTAACTCAATGTAGTTCAATGGTTGAACGTCGTTTCATTAGAAGTTGTCATAAAATGAAAGAAAATCGATGCAGACTGTTATTACTTTATTTTGTCGAGTTACTGTGAAACAAGTACAAGTGATTTTGGTTGTTCTAGGACCAGAAGTGTTCTCCGAGACACATCCATGGTCTCAACCCGGGCAGAAAGGACATCATAGCCATCAACTGGGAGATTATGGAGATCGTCAACATGAGAGCCAACGAGTTCAGGCATTAGAAGAAGAAGTGGAGCGTCTTTCTCAGACTGTACTCGGCCTGCAAGCCATGACTTCTGCCAATGCGAACCTACGGCTAGATTTACAGGAAGATGTGACCAAATTCGTTCTAAACATGTTGGGGAATTTGCAACAGCCACAGGATGTCAAAGCGGGTGGAATCGAGAGCATTACGCTCCCATATGACCTCCGTTCATCACCAGGCACTGATGAACTCCAGAACCACATTACCCAGCTCTCCAACACCATCGGTGCCAATACTAATAGTATCCAAGATCTGCAGATGAGGATCCAGAACATTGATGGACAGATGCATCGATTAACAGAAGCAAGCAACACTGGACCGCTTCAGCCTTCCTCAACAGCTGCAACCAATGAGTGTCCATGTCAAGCATACATCGATGAGAAGCTTTCAGCCCTTCGTGAGGAGCTTCTTCAAGGAATGGACATCAAAATAGCAGACATGAAGAATGCATGCGACTACAAAGTGCTGTCTGTGCAAGAACAGTGTGAGGAACAAGAAACCTCTTACTTGAGCCTGGCCGAGCTCCTTGACTCCAAAGAGACTGAACTCCGCAAAGAGATCCAAGACTTGCGTCTCCAGCTTCCCATTGGAAAAACCCAAAAGTTGGACAATGCTGAGGTCCAGAAGCTTAAGGACACCCAACAGATACTCCAAGACACCATTAGGGAGCACAATGCCACCATTGCACAGATAAATGCACAAGGGCACGTTCTGGAGGCAAGGGTTAGTCTTGCGGAAAAGAGCGCAGAGGTGCATTGCCTCTATCTTGAGGAGAAACTGAGAAGGGAAAGATTTAAGGAAGAGGAAGACCAAAGAATAGCTTTCGAAGAGAAAATCAGTGGTGTTCAATGTGACAACAGCACTTCTCAGCTACTCTTTGGTCTTGATGAGCGCCTGGAAGTCTTGGAGAAACATGCACAGCTCCTGCAGGACAAGGTTGGCTCTCTTAAGGAAGATCTCAATCAGACCATGAGTTTTGAAACCCTCCTGCAACGGGTGGAAAATCTAGAGGTGGATTCTGGGCGAAGCCAAGAGCAAGTGGGGACAATGAAGGGCTTGCTTGATGGACTTGATGCACGCATGGCTAGCATTGAAGGCGTTTGTGGTCGATTTGAGCCAATGTCAGACAGTCTGAAAAGGATTAAAGATGGACTGAACAAACACGTCAATGGCTTGTGGACTTGCGTCCATCAGCTGAACAGTACAGTACTTGCACATACAAGAGACATTAACACGTTTAAAGCAAATTCACAACTCTCAAAAGATGGCCAGGATGGGATCACTGATGCACCAACAGGTAGGCAGCAATACTACTCTGTGGATAACAAAAATTGTGTTTTGCAGACTAGTTTATCCAAATAAATAATGCAGTATTTGTAAGGACAGTCCTATTAGAGAGGCCTGGATTTTCAGAAACCTGTTTCTTGGAAAAATGATGGGGTGCTCATTTAAAATGACACAAAGACTTCAGTAGAGACTTAAGATTGTCCTTTTCCTCCATATGCAAGTTATCCCTAAACCCACAGGGCTTCAGGTGAAAAAAGGTTAAGAAAGTTCTTACAAACAGCCACAAAAATCACATTATTGCACATTGTTGGAGCCCCGACTAAGAAAAATCCAGAAACCATCTAGGTTATAGAATTATCAGAAATTGATGTGAATTTTTGTGAACATTAAAAACTAACTAATCATTTTGACATTGCAAATGTGGTGAGGACTATTTTTATGTACCATTTTCTACACCATGTTCCTAATTCCTATTGTTAGTACTCACCTTTTTATAATGCATGAAAATGTGTCAGTGTCTGTAGCTGGCTTTCTTGCATTAGACTTGCTTGGTGATGCATTTATGGAAATGGCAAGCTGCAACAAATAATAGCTTTTAAAAAGGATTTTTCTGATAGCATTTTAACTGCAGCTTGATTATAAATATTATTTTAGTCTTTCAAAGCTGTCATGCAGTGCTTTGCATATTTTCTCTTGGCATGCTACAGCCATAACCTGCTTTGATTCATTAAGATATAGTAGTATTACTGTAAAAATTCTGGATTGACTTTTTTTGGTAATTATAGCATATCTACTGTTCATGCAAGCAATGGCATTCACAAATCAGGAACAAAATATTGGTAAACTCTGTGGTGTCAGTCATAGAAAATTACCTTTAAATGCACTGCATCATTTTATGTATCTGCCTGGATGAGAAGAATCTCTTTAGTTTCTTTCTCTGTCCAGTTTAACAACTTTTCTTTTGACTTCCGAGTGACAATGTTACTGCAATAACATTGTAATCACATCACCTCCATCAGATCTTTATGGTAGGCCCAAAGCAGACTTCTTACACTAGTGCATCCTGACCTTTTATGTGCTTTTATGTAATTTTGTGTATTTGTTTACCGGTAATTTACCAGTTAGGTTACAACTTCTCCTCCCTGAAATTTGGCAGAACTGATTAATTGGTATTTTTCAAAATGTCCTGTTCATGCATGATCACCGAACTGTAATTTTCCATAAAAAGGCTGTATATGCTAAATTCCCAATAGTCTCTCTAGTAATTTCCTGTCTCTACTATCCAATAAAGAGGTGAAAAAAGTCTGAAAATCTGATCTAAAAACTAAAAATAAAGGTTCCAAGAAATGGGTTTTCACAGCGATGCCAAAGAAGGTTCCAAATGTCTGGTTCCAAAAAGAAACTTCCAGTGAACAATTCTTAAAAGAACCATTTGAAGAACATTTTAAATTTCTAAAGAACCTTTGCCACTATTAAGAACCCTTTTGCGCAATATGAATGTTGAAGGATCTTCATGGATAAATGCCAATGAATAATCTGTTTTTAAGAGTGTAAGCAACTGGTCTGTTTTTGTCAATGCTGCTAGTCAAAACGATGTATTTTGCTGGTCATCTTTTGGGTTTTTGGAAGCTTCTGCTGTATGAGCTCCACAATGCAAATGTAGGCTACGGTGTGCATGAGGTTGTGTTTTTAGAGGGATTTCCTTTACAAACACAAGAATGATTGTGTGTTGTAAGCAGGTATCTCCCAGGGGAAGTAGTATTTCCCCTTTACGTATTAATTGTACACACATGTTGCAACTGGACTGACTCCAGAGTTGTGCAACGTTTGGACCTTTATGGGATTATAGTGTGTGTGTGTGTGTGTGTGTGTGTGTGTGTGGGGGCATCTGCTTCTCATTTGTTGATTTTGTGTTTGTAATTTACAAGATGTTCTGGACACACGAGTCAGCTTGGCGTTTCACCTAGCAGCATTCAGAATAATGCATTTCATTCTGTTGCAACACACTTAGTGACAAAATATAAGTAAAAAGGACGAAGCCACAAAGTGATTTGCAATCACAGCTTTGTTTACAGTAAGTCCAAAGGATATACTCAAGGACTCTTGAAGATTATGAATTTTGTGTGCATGTGGTTGAACTTTATTTTACATTACATGCACTTACTTGTAATTACAGTGTAAGTACTGGGTAATATAAGGCAACTGCACGGTTAAGATTGGTTTAGGGGTAGGTTCAGGATTAGTACCTGGTAATTCCCTAGTTATTGTAATTACGTTAATAAGTATATACGGTAGTCCACATGCAGAACAGGACTGTTAAAATAAAGTGCTGAACCTTAATATAAGAAAACACTAACTCTTTACAGAAAGGTCCCTTTAGTCAATGTTAATGCATTAACATTAATTAGCAATGATGGCCACATTTGTTACAGTATTTATTAACATTTGTTAACATTAGTTAATAAAAAACATTGTTAGTTCATGTCAGCTCAGGGTAGTTAAATATGAACACATACAACTTTGGATTTAGTGTATTAGTAAATTTTGAAATAAACATTAAGTAAGATAAATAAATGCTTTAGAAGATTTTTTTTTCTATTAGCCAATGTAGTTAACTATGTTAACAAATGGAAACTTATTGTAGATTGTTACTGAAAACACATAGTTCACTGTTAGCAAATATCTAAATATGAAATATGAAATTTCATGTATAAAAAAGAAACAAATGTTGAACAATGTTTCAAATCAACTGAATTGATGATTATTCTCTTTGCATGTGTGAAGTATTTGACTAATTTCCCTGATCATTCTGATTTCAGCGAGTATTATGTATTATGCACGTTATCAACTTTGACAGACAGCATGTTAAAGCCGCTCAGGCCATCATTTTCTCCTTCTTGGAAAGCAATGACGTGGTCAAATCATCCGCTATTGTGGGTTTTCTAGAAAATGCACATACTCCCTGGACCTCTGCTTCTCGTAAATACTACAGTGTATTGTGCATGTTATTTTTTGACAGACATCGATTTGTGATATTCAGATGAGGTGGATTTAAGAACAGATGGGTCATAAGGTAATAATTAATTTTTTCTTAACCATAAAGTATTAAGTGAGGTGACTGATGCCCATGAGAGTGTTGTGTTGATGTTCTTATGTCTAAACCGGCAACAAGCCTAAGTCTTTGATAGACATGATAACATGCATAAAGGGGAGCTATGTTTGGGTAATTAAAAAACATGCTGGAGACGTTTGAAATGCTTTTTGTGTAGTTCATTATACTTATTTTATGGAAAGAAGTTTATTTCATGGCTTAAATTAAATGTTAGTCAGAGACTAACATGTGGTTTTGATGCACTACTTTGTTTTAGTTGTCTCTTATAACAGGAATCTTTTATTTAAACCCATGCATTTGCAGATCCTGTTGTAAATAATAGTGAAAAATCACTTGTGTGTGTGTGTGTGAGTGAGTGAATTTTATCTGTAAGTGAGCAGCTTTGTGATAGTAATGCCCTCGTCCTTCTCAGTCGCATTTGACATTTGACCTCTGAGATGATCTTTTCCTCCAAGCATGCCTCACTGCTCACACATGCTTTTTTATATATTTTATCTGGAGGTCTAATTGTGGGACTCCATTCTGGAAGAGTGGCCATTAGTTTATCAGAAAGACATTGATATAACCACTGCATTATCCCATGATTCAATGTCCCCTCTGTTCCTCCTTCCTGTTCCTTTCTCTAATAAACAGAAGCTTTCTTTTATTGCATTCCTTTCTTAAGATAAACGCAACACATGTAGAGGGGCGTTGAGCCCTCCTGCATGCCTGTCTTTGACCCCTTTCGATCTTATTAGAATGCCACTGAAACAAGGCAGTAGGTTTCTGTAGTCCAGTAAAAGAGCAGGTTTTTTTTATATTTACACAGTTTTAAGTTAAATGCAAACGGAACACTACAGTATGTTATACAAAGTATCTTACCAAATTAACTAAGAACTAACAATTACAATAATTATGGGCCTATGAAATCTTTTTTACAATTTTTTACAAATTTCGTTTGCTCCGTTTTAAATTTTCTGGTGTCCGAAATTTTCTGGTTTTCTGGGTTTTTTTTTTCTTTCTCACTGTTGTAATATTTCTGGACTCTGTTTTAATGATTAAATCAAATTTTAGTTATCAAAAAGCAGGTCTAACTAATTGAAAGTATGAAACATACAATTTAACATTTTATTAATTTTTTTTTTTTAATCAATCATAAAATTTTTAGGGCAGGTCTTTTTTGATATTTAGTTTTAAGTTAAATGCAAACGGAACACTACAGTATGTTATACAGCGTATCTTACCAAACTAACTAAGAACTAACAATTACAATAATTATGGGCCTATGAAATCTTTTTTAAAATTTTTTACAAATTTCGTTTGCTCCGTTTTAAATTTTCTGGTGTCCGAAATTTTCTGGTTTTCTGGGGGTTTTTTTTCTTTCTCACTGTTGTAATATTTCTGGACTCTGTTTTAATGATTAAATCAAATTTTAGTTATCAAAAAGCAGGTCTAACTAATTGAAAGTATGAAACATACAATTTAACATTTTATTAATTTTTTTTTTTTAATCAAAAATAAAATTTTTAGGGCCCTATGAAATACTTTTTTCCCCAAATTCTGTTTTATATTTCCCAAATTCTGTGTTTTCCATTTGAGTTTTCCAGAATTCCATTTTAATGGTTTAATAATATTTTAATTATCAATAAAAAAACTTGTCTGCTTAATTGAATTCATAAAATGTCTTTTTCTTTCTTTCTTTCTTTCTTGCTTTCTTTCTTTCTTTCTTGCTTGCTTGCTTGCTTGCTTGCTTTCTATCTTTATGTATTTATCTTTTAATTTATGTAATAATAGGGCTCTATGACATTAGTTTTCAAAAACATGTAGGATTCATATTTACATTTTTCTTTTTGTGGTTTAATATTCACAGACACACTGAAAAAAATGATACTACATTTTTTAAGGTAAGTGGTTGCAAACAATTTATTTTAGCTACATTTAAAAAAAAATGTTGAAAGTTAAACTAAATTTGTTTATTTAAATGTAGCTAAAATAAATTGATTGCAACCAAAAACATTTAGAAAATTCAATTAATCATTTTTTTCAGTGCACTAATCCATCATAATCATGATTTGAAGTGTACTTCAACAAAACCCAACACAATTTGATATAAATCCATTCCGTGTTATGTGGTAAATTCCGTTTTTATGAAATCTGAGATAACTGAGATGTCGCTAAAAACTTTCACAGCTCACTCACAGATGAAGTTTTGGAACTTTGTAATTACCCGCTCCACTAGTTTGACCCAGTCAGGGTGACTTGTGAGCATGACAAGCAGACATAATCTCATAATCGGCCAAATATAGTGATGTAGAGGCACCGCCTGCGTTTCTCAGCAATACCCTCACATTCACATCACACTATCAATAAGGGCTCGTGCATCATTGTATTAATTGTATATACACACTTGTCCCCTGTAATTTAAATGGCTAAATAAACATACTAAATAAGTAAAAAAAAAAGTAAAAAGTTTTCTGTTTAAGGGTCGATTTAGGGAACAGAAAATATCCTTAGCTCAGCATAAAAACCATTACGCCTGTGGAAAGTTCTCATAATAAGAGTGCCAACATATGTGTGTGTTTTAGTAGACTAGATGAGATCATGTGAGCGAGTGTGTGTGACATGTAAAGCAGCTCCATCTCTCCTTCTCTCAGTGTTGGGAAGCAACTAACTTTTTTTCAGTAGCATGAGAACACTGTTAAAAAAAACTGTGAAATTTAGTTAAAAAAAAAAAAAAAGCCAGCTGTGGTTGCCAGAACTTTACCATAGAAAAATGCAATAGCAAAATGTTATGCTTGCAGTTTTAACTTAAACTTATGGTTAAATTTAAAAAAAAAATGTTTACTGTAAAAATGTACATAAGCCGTAAAATATCATAAAATAACCACAGGAATACCATTTCAGTTGCAGTGTACCATGCCAATTTAATTCATAGTAATTCAGAGAATCAGGGGAGCAACTTAATAAATGTCTTGTGATTATAATAGCAATTCTTGTACACTGTACACCAGTTAGCTCTCGGATGATTTCGTTTTTTTCAGGGATGATTTTTTATTCTGTTTCTTACGACCTAGTGGCCAAAAGTTGACACTAGTTAATAGTGCTGTTAAACGATTAATCGTGATTAATCGCATCCAAAATAAAAGTTTTTATTTACATAATATATGTATGGGTACTGTGTATTTTTATTATTTATATATAAAGACAGACACACACATGCAGTATATATTTTGAAAATATTTACATATATATATATACATTTATATATTTATATTATTATATT
>NW_015662974.1:291204-297192 GCF_001515625.1 Sinocyclocheilus rhinocerous
AATATAATAGCAATTCTTGTACACTGTACACCAGTTAGCTCTCGGATGATTTCGTTTTTTTCAGGGATGATTTTTTATTCTGTTTCTTACGACCTAGTGGCCAAAAGTTGACACTAGTTAATAGTGCTGTTAAACGATTAATCGTGATTAATCGCATCCAAAATAAAAGTTTTTATTTACATAATATATGTGTGTGTACTATGTATTTTTATTATTTATATATAAAGACAGACACACACATGCAGTATATATTTTGAAAATATTTACATATATATATATACATTTATATATTTATATTATTATATTTTATTTTATATATAAATATATTTAATATATAAACGTAACATATTTTTCTTAAATATATACATGTATGTGTGCGATTAATCGCGATTAATCGTTTGACAGCACTACTAGTTAATTATCAGCCAAAAGATACTTTTTTCATATATTGCAGTTTCCCAGCACATTGATTATTAACACTGAAAAAATTATCCAGAAAAATTAAGAAAAGCTTTATAGCAGAAAAATATAAAACCCTTTTCCATTGTGCCCTTTAGGGCTTTTCTATGTTGAACATCTGTGTGCATAATATACACAAGCAGTAGCTGAAGAGCATGTGTGCTAATCGCTGTTCATTGAGCATAAAGTATTTAGTGAGAAATACACAAGCGTTCTAACAAACACCTGGGCTCAGAGGCAGTTAAACCAAAGTACCTATAGGGCAGATCAGTTACTTGCCAGCCATCTTGGTAATATTTCTGAGCAGCTGTTTTCAGTGTAAGTAACAGGCATACAAGGCATACAGCTCCTATATACTTTAACTTGACTGGGGATAAGAGATATACATTTCAATAACACATTTTGAAACACCAATAAAATCTGACAGCATCAGAGGTCTGTCTGTCTCTGGTTGTATTCAGACTTGGAAAATGACTACCCTTTGTCCTCACCTCCATACAAACCATAAACACTTCTATTATTAAGATTACATAGAACTTTTCACCACTATGTTGCTTTTATGTTTATTTGCCACTATGTTGCTTTTGTGGCTTTTTTGAGATTTGGTGGTATTTTAAAACAGTGAGACATCAGGACGGATTCGCTTGAACCAGATGGCGGTTTGTTGTTTGTGGCAGTGTCTGTTAATTGTTATCCTGTCCTCCCATCAGCATTCTTCTACCTTTCTCCAGGTGTTCATAAGAAGGTTTTAGAAGTCCAGAATTTGACCAAATTTGGAGTACATCTTATAGTTTCAAGTTTTAGAACTTGTTAAGATATAGATCAAAATGGGTTACACTCTTTTACCAATTATTCTTTTTTTTTTTTTTTTGGTCAAACAATTCTGTATATTTAATAAATCTACAAAATGTCCATTTAAATTTAAAATAAATCATTATTTTTAATGCAGCTTAAATGTTTTTGCACAGTTGTAGAAAACATTGTGTCTCACTTTAATCAGTTTTATGCACAGCCACAGAAAACAAGATGATTGCAAAGTTTAAGATTACTCTGATGCAGCATTTTATTTGCATAGAACAAAATCCACGGAGCTGCCTGTGATATTAGATTATTATTGCTGCATATTCTGTTTCTATTGGCTGATACACATATTTAAGTATGACTTATATGCAAAATCTTTACACAGAATTTAGCAACGAGCCACTTTATGTTGCCAAGTTCATTTGTTCCCCTGCACTGTTGCTAAAAATTGAGATGCATCAAGACTCATTTGGCATTGGATCATGACTCTGAATTAAAATGGAATTGAATAAGAATTCTAAAGTTTCTCCAGCTCTACCTAATGCTGAGATTTATTTTGGGACCGGATGGATTTAACCTTTTGTATATAGCAAAGTCACATCTGTTAACTGTCAGGCAGTCTTTATGTCTTCTTCTTCTCTAAGTCTCAGCCATCACTCTTCTGCATCTCTCCAGGTGTTCCTGAAGGTACAGCGGCTGTAAAAGTTTCCATGGAGGGAGGTCATCCACTCCCATCGCTGGCATCTGGGGAAGCAGCAACTCGAGTAACCAAAGTCTTGTCTCACACCCCTCAGGGGATCAATGGGAGCATGCCATCCATTACAGGCTATGCAGGAGCACCAGGTAAGTGTATTCAGATACGTGTGTGTGTGTGTGTATTTTCTAATAAAAACATGTAAAAGAAAATCGGGGTTACCTCAAAGAATTTGTTGAATTGTTCTCGACAGGTTATCCAGGGATTCCAGTTGCCGCTCTCAGTCCTGACTCCGTTTCTGGTATTCAATACTTCATTGTAGCTGAACAGTGTTGGGGAATTACTAAATAAACGAAATAGCCACAATTATCAGGGTTCAAGCTTTTTGATGTAGCTGATACAGGATACAAACTAAATTTTGTTCAAATCAGACATACAACCTAGGAGTTTGAAATTAGGTTTTTTAAAAGGAAAATGCAAATTTATTTCCTTACAGAAATGGATACAAAAAGTAAATTAGCTTATCATAATGCAATCTTGTGTCTGATTCTTACATAATTTGGAACACTGCCTAACGAGGACAGTATTTGCCATATTTTATAGTGATCAGCCATTCACAACTGAACAAATACAGTGAAGTTCAAGTATGGGTACTGTGTCAAAAAAGTACTCAATTATGTCTAACCAAAATTTACTTCAGTGAATGTAAAAAAAAAAAAAGTTAATTGCCCTTAGTTTAAATTAAGTGATGAAATCAATCAAATATTTTTCCAAAGTAACTGATGATGTATGTAAAGACAAAACCTATTTAATGATAATTTTCCCAATGGCCCACCACTTTTTGTCTTTGTGTTTAGGTATGGCCTGAAATCAGCAATAAAAGCTTGATTATCTAACTGATCTTGCTGGAATAAATTTAGTAAACTTATTTTTAGAAGACATTTACAATCTAATAAGAGTATCTTGACATCAATTCTGAAGAACACGGGTAGACACAGGAAACATTCACAGATACAAACAAAATGCATGCACACACTCAAACAAAATGCTTACACATAAACACAAAACGCTCACACAAAAATTTGCTTTTACCTTTCACATACACATAACACTCATTAATTCACTTCTTTTACCTCTCTCTCACACACATAGCAATCGTACATTCACTGTACAGATGTACAGGTTACAGAGTTTTCTTGCTATGTAAGTATGTGTTCCCATTCCCTTTCAAGATACTTATTGGTTTTGCACCAGATAACTCGCCTGTCATAGAAATTAAATTATACAATGATATAACTATGACATACTTAAAGTATGTTTTACTTTCGAATCATATATATCATCATACATTTTCACACTGCCTTCACTGGACCAATCCACTGTCTACTCAAAGCTGGAGTGACTTTGCAGATCAGGACATCCTTCATTGTTGTGCATTGTGATGCATTAGACGCTTCATGTGGAGACTGGATAATTGCTGTACTATAGAGATGTGTTTCATCTGCATACTGATGAAATTAAATATTATATTCATGAATTACACTTGATAAAGGAAGAATGTATAAGTTAAATAATAGAGGACCCAGGATTGAGCCTTGAGGGACACCACAAGATATCACATGTTGTCTGAAGGTGTGAGGATCCTGCGCAACGTAGTATTCCCTGTTGCTTAAGTAGGGTCTAAACCAGTCTAAGACTGGACCTGATAGACCGACCCAGTTCTGCAGTCAGTCAAGTAGATATCATGATCAAATATGTTAAAAAAAGCAGCACAGAGATCTAAAAGAAGTAGGATAGACAGATGACCCCAATAACTTTAAATAGCATTTCACTCAGGTTCTTTTTAATTTTACAATGTCAACACTATTGATTTTAGGGGTCCCAGAGACCTCACAGAGACCATAGACTTGATTTTTAAGGGGGCAACAGAGTTAAAAGCCCTGGACAGGAGAGATTAAAGCACGCCGCTAGAGTGTCTAAGGAGAGAGATGTAAGAGAAGGGAGGAATGATACGGGCTCCATGAAAGTCAAAGCTGTATCAGCAGTAAGATATAAGTGACAGTCCTCTTATCACTCAAAGTGTTGAGTTATGTTGGTATATACATACTGATAACATTAGTGTTCAGAAATGAACAAAGAAAGCTTTTTCTTGCTACTTTTTTGTTAACTTGCGGTGTTGCAGTCACTAGAAGTGAAGCTCATTGCTTTTGAATAGCTTTTCAGTAGTTTGAATGTCAGTAACTTGGCTGTAGATTAAGTACTTTAAAACTGTAGCTTGCCAGACTACAAGTTATGCATAATTTAAAGTTGCTTCCCCAACACTGGCAGAACATAACATATATGTATTGAATATTACCATTTTATACAATGTATTCACAACTGTTTCTTTCCTGCATCTACAGCACAGATTCCACTGAGGACAGTACAAATGGCCACAGGTACAACTAAACCTCCCGTATATTTTACAGAGTTGTGTTGTCAATAAGTGACAGTAAAGTGAGTGTGTGTGTATTTATGCAGGAGAAGGGCGAATGATGACCTATGTGTCGTTTTCGGCTGGTCTGACACTTGTGCCATTCCCTGGAGAAATCGGCATCATCCGATTCAACAGTGTTCTGTTAAATGATGGAAGACACTATGATCCACAAACAGGTACATTCATTTATGACAAGACAAAATCATAAATTATCATTTATTTATAGTGTTTTCAAAAGCTACCTTTGTGAAAAAGAAATGCACTGTATTGTATTGAATGTGCACTTGTTGTGAACTTCAAATCTTAAAAGAATATATATTTTTAAAAACTTTACTTGCAAATTATATAATATTAATGAAATAAGATCACTTTAAAGAGAGACACTTTCATAACTATGTTATGTGAAAGTAGAACTATTAAAAGTCCTACTTTAAAGTACATTTTAAATCGTTATGTTTTAATAATCTTTAGTCATGCTGTAAAGAAGCACACTTATTTTGTGTTGACTAACACAGTAAAACACGTAAGAGTTGTTTCTTAATATACTTAAGTACACTTTTAAAAAGTGCATTTTGTAATGTCAAATCAAAAGTTTTACTTGAAAGTACAAATTAAATCATTCCGTTTTGATCATTTGTCATGCTTTAAAGAAGTATGTTTATTTTTGATGTGTTGACCAACATACTAAAGCACATGTGAAGTATCTGAATATGATTTTAACTGTAATGTGTTATTCAATAATATATTTTGAATGTACTAGATTGCAACTTCATTATTACAAATGTCTTAAATAGAAATAATTTAAAAGTGTATTTTAGTTTACCATAAATGCTTGTCAGAAGATTCAGCAGTATTTTAACCATAGACAATACAATTATGAAATTAAGCTTAAGCGGCTCCTAAAAATTCAGCTAGCTGCATTTAATATAAATTGAAACTATAATACACTTTATTTAAATTGCATTTAACATGCATTTAGAACAGAATACCATACACCTTTTCCACATTGGCCAGTGAATTTTCTGTAGAAAAAAAAATCATACACAATAACAATAGCATTCTAGCATTTTTGTAATCAGAATCTTCATTTTCTAGGTGTGTTCACTGTTCCCCTGGACGGACGGTACCTGCTGAGTGCTGTATTAACCGCTCAAGCGGGAGAAAGAGTCGAGGCCTTTCTCTCAGTAGCCAATCGCAACATCCAGAAGCTTTCCACTGCTGCAACGGGAGGCAGAGACACTCAGGACTGCGTCTGTGGAGGGGCCGTCTCTGTAAGTCTTGCTCTTCATCTGAAGCGGGGCCAGAGGACGGGACTGGTGCTCACATCAGGGAGACTGGCCATTTCAGCATCCAGTGAAATCCTGTCCTCATTCAGCGGAGTTCTGCTTTACCCAACAGTAGGAAAGTGATAACCCACAGCCAATGGCAAACATTAAAGGGGTCATATGACGTTGCTAAAAAAGAACATTATTTTGTGTATTTGGTGTAATGAAATGTGTTTATGCGGTTTAAGGTTAAAAAAACACACTATTTTCCACATACTGTACATTATTGTTTC
>NW_015662974.1:297337-316060 GCF_001515625.1 Sinocyclocheilus rhinocerous
GCGACGAGACAAAACCAATAAAACCCATTACAAACGAGGCATTTGATCGTCATGCTTTAATGCATTATAGTTTCTAATGGTGTAAAAATTAAGTATTAACTATAACTTTGGTTGCAATTACCCATGCGATCATGTACTGAATTATAAAGTGACACAATGCATTAAGAATGCTTTATATATAATGCATTATATATACAGGCTTCAAGTAAAACGCTGTCAATTGAGACATAAATCAAAGCAGAGAAACAGAATGAGAATCCGTTTAAAAACAAAAAATGACTACAGCATTTAGAAACGTTGTATTGATTGTTAATTGGAAGAACAAACATGATTTTGCAAGTTTATCTGGTTGGGTGCTAGTAAATCTACTGATGTTTTTTTATCGTAAAGGTCACCAATTAGTGAACAATATTGTTCCACCTCGACCGCGAGTCATTTCTTAGAAGTTAATTCCACACAGAGCAGTCAGAACAGCCTCGTTTATATGTGGTTAATATAATGATGAAGCTATGAGTTTTACAAAATGATTCACAGTCTGGGTGGAACCAATGTTGGATCCAAATGTGGACCGCAGTCCATTTATTGGCAGAAAAAAATTTACTTTTTGCACATTTCAGGAAAACTGCACAGAGATGCACAAAGATTTCAGTAAACTGTAGCAACCTTGACCCTACAGCAGATCTAGGTCAATTCACCTTGTTAGAATTTTCCACACAACACTAACACTTTTCACCAGTTTTCAATAACCTCACCAGGCTTAAAATAGAAATCATCTCACCCAACGACTGAATGAAAACTTCTTCATGACTCAGTGTTGTTGGCCTTTGCCCAAACTCAGACATTATTACACACCATTTCCACCCAGTTTTTGGCAGATAAGAAGATATTTTACCTACATACAGTATATTTTTTTAAAATGCATAAATACTATGGAAGATTGGTTTTATTTTGTGTGAAGAACATATTGGATATTTTGTCTATAGAATAATCATTTGACTGAAATTTGTGCAAAAAATCATATGAACAATCACTGCTCCTAGATGTGTTATTTTTGTTTAGATCACCTGTAACTGTAACTACCTGAATCTTTGTATTTTATCTAACAATTTATAGAAAGAAGTTTTATCATATTAAATGTCATGTTCACAGTCATGTCATAATTGCTACCGTCTTCATATCTTTCGTGTAGAAATTCTAGAAAAACAGATACAGTAAACTGCTATAAAGAAGTGCATCCGAATGTCAGAACTGATGATGAATCTCATCTGCAAATAAATGTCCTGTTATAAATAATTGCATTTCATAGTCTTGTGTTTGTGACCATTTGATGAGTGACTTTCTGTATCTCTTATATTAACCAGGGTTGCAAATGAGATTGTTCAGCTGAAGTATTCTGTTGTTTTCATGACCAAGAGCATATGCATAATGCTGTTCTACCAGCACTGTTTTTAGGAGAGAAAATCTGAGAGCATTGGAAGGTGAAAAACATTGAGTAACAATAACTGAGGTGATGCTATATTGATCATTTAATAACACACTTATTGCTCAGTTGTTTGGTTCTACACTTTATTTAATCAAACATATAAACATGCATACATATTCAAAACATTTTCCTATATTAAATTTGTATTCTAGTACTCAATGTTATGGTAGCACTACTTGTATTAGATTAATAGATTTAACAAACATATTTCAGATTAATAGATTGTGCTTGTATTGTTTTTTGCAAGCTAAGTGAACGAGTGTCAGTAAAACTATACTGCGAGCTAAAACTAAAAAAATATGTCCAAGATTTCCAGCAAAAGGGCTGTAGACGGGTGGATGGTGAAAAGTGGGTGTATTCAATTACATTTAGGACTCAGTTGAAAAAAAAAGTTTTTCTTTGGAGTAACATGCAATCACTAATTGTACACAATTAAACCAGGAACATGTATTAAAAGTAAAAAAGGCATTGTAACATGGTGCTATTTAAAAATGAGATGGGAGGAAAAAATTGATTAATTCTCTCGCTAAGTAGGCGTTTTCTACATAACAGTTCAGAGTGTTGCGTTCATATTCTGGGTTCATCTGCTTGCCTGTACATAGTTTATATTTTTAATAAACTGTATACCAAATTTGGGCTTTTTATATCACTGTCTTCATCCAGCCATGTTAAGAGTTTTCTATGGTGGAGAAAATGCAAGAGTTTTTGCGAGCGAACGCAAAGTTTATCCAGGGAACGCAAACGTTTCGGAAGAGAACGCCAAAGCTTTGAAAAATATTTTTCCTCCCATCCCATATTTTTTTCCACCACCATGTTCTTTTAGGGGCTCTGTAAAAACTTTTGAGCTCCCCGAGAGACTTTGCGTTTAGGGCCAAGGAATAATAAAACAAATGAAACCATCTTGAGGTTAAAGTCATTATAATTCTAATTTTTCCATGAATGTGTATTAAATTATAGTCTATTGTCTTCATTTCATAGCTTTTCTCTTGGTTACGCTGCTTTCAGTAGTGTATATTTTCATTAGAGCTTTTATCCAATCATATTTCAGCAATCGTGTTGCCAGGGTCAAAGAAATCTGCTTAATAAGCCCTTCAGAATCAACAGTGCAGGCGTCTGTAGCTTAAAACCAATGGCAATGAAACCGTTGCTTTAACCAATCAGATTTCGAGTTGGCAACACCAGGGCCATCTAGGGCAGGCTTACGATAACGTCAGCATTTTCTCATCTTTTGATTGGATGGTCATACAGCGTACTAGTCAAAGCTAGCAAACAGCATCACTGTAAATCATTGTAGTTTTCACAGTATTATTACTGTTTCAAAGGTTTCTTACTGTATATGTTGTGTACAGTGCGTTATTGTCGATTTTCAGTGCATTCTGAAAAATATTCATTCACTGTAAATCTAAATAAGTAACTTACTAAATGACTGTGAAAATCAAAGACACACCTCCTCGGCACCGGCTCTGTGAAAGACTCGTGAAGATGAAAAACCACTAGTATGGTAGGTTAA
The DNA here is from genome assembly GCF_001515625.1 of Sinocyclocheilus rhinocerous. Lineage (NCBI taxonomy): Eukaryota > Metazoa > Chordata > Actinopteri > Cypriniformes > Cyprinidae > Sinocyclocheilus > Sinocyclocheilus rhinocerous. The sequence continues at coordinate 300,331 of NW_015662974.1, forward strand.
ATTTCATTTTTTACTTTTTTGAATTTTTTATTGCTTTATGCGTTATATTCTGCTGTTATTTGCAAGATATAAAGCCAGGTTTAAGTTTTATACCAATGTTATCTATAAGGTATAAATACGTTTGAGTTAATAAATGTCTGTAAGAACATCAGGTGGACTATATTTGTGTCTTTTTGTTAGGTTAATGCTTCAGCTATAGATGAGCGTTATGCAGCACAACTTAGTAATAGCATTCATTCTCGCTACATGAGATACCGGTCTGTGATGCAATGCCCTGTTATACTGCATTTCTGTGTAATATTTATGGTTTCTATAGCCGTGGCATCATTATGATGGTATTAAGAGGTGGATTAATTCATGTAGGACGCCACTGAATTAGATGCTATTTATACTTATAAATAGTGACAGATACTATTTGCACCTCAGTATTGTTGTGCATAAACAGTTTATTCTCAACATTTTATTTTGACTTTTTTTACTCAAAATGTATTGCTTTTTTCTCTTTCGAAACGCAAAGACTTTATTCTCGAAATTTTGAGTTTATTCTCAACATTTTATTTTGACTTTTTCCCTCGAAATTTACCGTTTTATTTTTTTTCTCGAAACGCAATGACTTTATTCTCGAAATGTTGTTTATTTTCATCATTTTATTTCGACTTTTTTTCTCAAAAGACTGCAAGTTTAATACCGCATTATAATGACTTCTCGAGATGGTTTTATTACTGCTTGGCTCTAATCCTCTTCCATATTTCAGAGACAACACAAAAGCCTTGAAATATAATTTTACCTCCCATCAAACTTTTCTAAAGCACTGGTGAACAAGCATTTGAAATGACACACTCATCAAATAAATCTCGAAAACCATAACTAACATGGTTCATGTCCTATACCTAGTTCTAAAGCATATAAATACAGTTCAGCAGTGTCCTCAAGCATTTTTAATCATCTTTCTTTTCACACACATTTTCATGGTTTTCGGCTTCAAGAGCTGGTGTAGATTCGTCTGGTTCTGATGAAGTTGTTGCATGTGTGAGATGCATGGCATCAACCAGCTCCGTCTCTAAAGTGGATAATCCCAGATTTACAGAATCTGTATTAAACAACAAAACCCGTAAATCACATTCAGGTCTGTATTTTGCAGGCGTATGTGTATTCCTGCACCATTTCTCACCTTTCAGCATCGCTGTTATCTTCTCATTATCCATTGATGTATTGGCTGATTTCTCGCCTGATGTGGGAGTGGATGTGTTTGAGGTTGAGAGGATCAGCGTATCTGAGGTTTGATTTTGAGGGGTCGGGGAACCTTGGGATTGGTTTTTGGGGATCTGAGCAGGTGGGGTTGAGGAACGTTCTGTACTTGGGGTTTGATTTTTGGGGGTCGGGGTAGCTCTAGTTTTATTTTGGGGGTTTGTATTAGCCGGGGTTGATGTTAGAGTTGGGGTAACTGGGCTGGGTGTTGTGGGAACTGATCTGGTTGAAGGTGTTGTTGGACGACACGTGGGTTCAGGAGTTGTAGGTCCAACAATCACGTTTCCATCTGCGTCGGCCAGATATGACACCACACCAAAATCACCCATGTTTTCGATCACATTCAACTGGCAAGAGCAAGAGGCACAAGTTACGTGGACGTACAAACGCAGTTCTCATATTAATCTGGATTTCTTCTTTATCTGGATTTGGACACTATACATAATTCATTATACAATGAGAGTGTGAAAATTGGCAAGGTATTGAGGTGACGCGAGTTGATCTTGTATTCTTGTGTGTCTCTGACCAAAAGTACATGCATACAGAAAGTTGATAAAATGCATTGCATAATGCAAATAATAATGAATTATAATTTAATGAATAATAATGATAATTTATGCATTTAGCAGACGCTTTTATCCAAAGCAACTTACAGTGCATTCAGGCTATACATTTTTTACCAGTATGTGTGTTCCCTGGGAATTGAACCCACAACCTTGCAATGCTGAACGCAATGCTCTACCACTGAGCCACAGGAACAAAAATCTACCCCTATTTCTGTGCAGTAATTTTTGTTTTGACAGTTGTGTGAATACTGAATATAATAGTGTTAGTTGCTAATGTTTTGCATTTTTACACTAGTAAACGTACGCTTACCAATTTGTTTTTCATGACTTGAATTTAGAGATGCACCAATAAACAAATCAAGGTGTGATTGTTTTTCATTATGGCATAAATGTATCATTTTATTATTTGGAATTAAACCCCTCTGTTGTTTTTCAAGCTCATCAGCACTAAAAAAAAAAAAACTCTTTTGACTTTTGCTTTTCAATGTGGCACAATTTCTACAGTTTGTTAATGTGCTAGAAGAGATTTTTGCTCTCCGAGTAAAAATCAGTTTGCTTCAGGTGCGTAAAGCCAAAAAAAAAAGTCAATGCAAACAAAGAGATCGCTGGCTGCACACTGAATTAAATCCAGACTGGAGAAGGTCATTGTGCAAATGAATTGTTTTAGTTTTTAATTCACTTGCACTGTGCACTTTTTGCACTATGTAGTTAATATAAATAATATATGAATAAAATATATTTTTGCTAGACCTTCTCCAGTCTGGATTTAATTCGGTGTGCATCCAGCACAGGTTGTTAATGAAAATAAGGAAACGCTTTATTTTTCAGTGTCCTTGTTGCATGTTGCATGTACTTACTATATTAATAAGAGTAAATTATACATAATTACATGCAACTAAGCCTAAACCAAACCCTAACCATATAGTAATCACATGTTGTTGTTGTTACTTAAATATATAACTACACTGCAATAAGGACACCTTAAAATAAAGCATGTAGTATTGTTCCAATACTGCATTAAAATGGTGCATATTTACCATTTCTTCTGAACTTTTGATTGGGTCATGAAAAACTATTTATGAACTGTTTTGTGAGAGTGTGCATGTTAAATCTGAAGTTGAGGGTAAAGTTAGAGACGGTGTTCAGGTTGGTTGCAGACGACGGGGCATCTGCGGTCTCAGATGCAGAATTCAGGAAGGAGGGATGTGCACGATGAGGAAAGTGTGGAGACAAAAACAAGGGACACACAGAGGAGGGAGTCGAGAGAATATGTGCTCCATTTATTGGAAATAACAGAGGAAGTCATCATTATCTGTGAGGTCAAAGAGGAAGTGAAGTCATAACTGCTGTCACAATGGGATCGTGCATGCAGTGATTCATTAGAAATGTGAAACATTATAGAGAACCCGCAGAAAGCTTAAAGCAGGGGCATGGATTCATTTAAACACCATTTAAAGATTTCTTTACAGCATTGATTGTAATATGGACTATTTGATGTTTACTTGTGAATCTAAGCCCCTGCTTTTCAGGACTGAGTAATGATAAGCTATACAGAAATGGAGCGTCCATTTGTCCCTCAATTCAAAAGTGTCAATCTTTCATGCACTTCAGTGCACCTGTTTCTTCTCAGTAAAACTACACACTCTCAACACAACCTGGAGTCAAACTGCATTCATTCTCTAATCTGAGCTTTAAACTATTTTACTAACACCACGATGGAGAAAATGGTCAAGTAAGCAATGCAAGCTCTATACAGAAAAAGATTTGTTTCCAATTATAGCACTACATTGACATTGATGGATTAAAACTTGGACCAACTCTTTTCAATCTGCAACCAAGATATTAGCACCATGGTCTATTGGTCAAACGTTTGCAATAATTATGATTTTTTTAATAAATGTTTTTTAAAATTCGCTCATGCTCATCAAGGCTGCATAAAAATAAAAAAAAATAAAAATACAGTAAAATTATTTTATTAGAATGATTTCTAAAGGATCATGTGACACTGAAGACTGGAGTAATGCTGCTGAAAATTCAGCGTTGCATCACAAGTATAAATTACATTTTAAAATGTATTTAAATTGAAAAGTGTTATTTTAAATGATACAAATATTTTGCTTTTTTGCTGTATAAATGCAGCCTCGGTGAGCAGAAGATTCTTTTTTCAAAAACATGAAAAAAAATCGTAATTATTCCCAACTTTCGACCAGTAGTGTAGCTTCAGATTGTCAATGTAAATAGGGCATTACTGTCAGCGTGTCATCTAAATCTTGCAGAATTTTTTTTTTTTGTAACTTAATTTTGCATAATCATAATGTTTATTTTTTTCTGTTTGGTTGGTTTTATTTTTTCTTGCCGGGTTCCTCGTCTGGGATGAAGACACTTACGGTGAAGTCGCCGCTCTCCGTGCCGTACTTGTTCTTTACCAGGATGCTGTACTTGCCGGAGTCAGACGTATTGATGCTGGTGATGGTGAAACTGGCAAACTTGCCCGACTCGAACTTCAGAATGTAGTGATCGTTGGAAACCATCTCGCGCTCATTCTTTAGCCAGGTGACCTCGGGTACGGGTTCGCCCCAGATATTGCAGGTCAGGTTCAGACACTACGAGAGAGGAGCGAAGAGACAGTTTTGTTATTTTTGTGTCATTTTTGTCTTTTCAAGCCATACAGAGAAGCATGTACACTACCTTGCCCTCTTGGATGGTCACAACATCAGGCAGACCACCTGCCACACGCGCACGATCTATAAAAAACACAAGAATTAGACGATTTCCAGTACACTCATATCATCTGCAGAAGATACAAACGCAGCGAAGGCTTAAGCATGTATTTCTGCCTTCATCTACTCACTTCTCTCTGCAATAGCTGCAGCCCTGAGGAAAACAAAATTGAAGATGGGAAAAGATCGTATCATTAGTTATTCAACCGCTCGAGCTGAATAGTATCTGTCACAAATCACAAATCATTTTTGGTGCTTACTTGAGTCTTTGAAACTCAGCAAATGCATCGTCGAATGCTGAAAATATAAAAGTTCAATTTAAATGCACGATTATCATAAACATTCCATTTCAAAGCCTCCTGAGCTACCTAATTAAACAGCATTTTAAGTATCTTTATTCGTTTTTCCTCATTAAAAAATTATATTTTAATTACATATATGAATAGTACTTCTAAAAATCCTACACTCCTATGAGTATAGCCTAAAACCTGTGTTTATTTACATGGAGCTGCGCTGCTCATTGGAACCACAGTTTTAAGGTCACATAACCAGACCAATATACTGGCTTCATCTCAGTAATCTCCTATTATCAGACATTTAATAAATTAATCCTGATTGATTGCGAATGGCACATTTCTACAATACAGAGAGCATCTCGGCCGTATGGTTTGACTTCAATCTGCTGTTTGCTGCACTTATTGTGAAAAATATTACTGAAAAATATCCAAGAAGTGCACTTTATCATAATTTTAAAAAGAGAGCTTATTATGAAAATAATAATAATTTAAAAGAATATACTTATGCTTGAGCTGAATGTAACATTTTCAGAAACGTAACTGCATGTTAATGACAATTCAGTGAAAATGTATTATAGTTAAAATTTTTATTAAATGCAATTAGCTGAACTTTAGAGTGATTTCGACCCACTTAAGTAGGACTTCAGTACTTCTTTATAATTACTTGTATTGTCTTCGAAAGTACTGCCGAATGTACAGACAAGCTTTTATGATAAACTAAAATATTCTCTAACGTCGTTTCTATTGAAACTTGTATGTCATGTATTTAAATATATTTGTAATTACACATTACAAATGGTAAACATGCAATTTAACACATTTAAAATATATTTACTTAATATCAAAGTACTTTATATGTGCTTTAGTATGTTAGTCACACATCATATAAGTGTACTTTAAACATTACAAAAGATTATCAAAATGATTTACAGTGTACTTTGAAGTAAAACTTTTGTAATAATTTGACATTTTTACAAAGTGCACTTTTTTAAAGTGTACTTAAATATGCGAAGAAACAGTAATGAAAGTGTCTGTGTTAAAAGTGGCCTTTTATTTCATTATTACTATTATATTATTTGCAAATATAGTTTTTAAAAAAAATATCCGGTTGCACTTTATTTTACAGTACGTGTACTTCCATGTACTTACAGTGAGTGCACTTATAGTGTAAGAAAGCACTGGTAATATAAGGTAAGTACATGAGGTAGGGTTAGGTTCAGGGGTAGGTTAGTACCTAGTTATTACCTAGTTATTGTAATTACTATAATAAGTACATAGTAGTACAGATAAGTGCACTTATTTTTCACAAACGGAGATCCCATCACAACTAAAGTTAACCACAATGAGATTTTTGCCCGCTGTGGCCACAGACAGGGTTTTTTAATTTTGGTCCAAGTGCTCTCATTTTTTCAGAGGAGTACGGATCTGACTGTTGCAGTTCGACGCTTAGTCGCAGTCGTAATATAATGAAGGCAGCAGACAGCAAGGCAGGTCACTAGGTTTGGAGCATGTTTCCTCACCTTGTCCAGCCAGTTCCACAGTTCTGCGCAGCTGCATATATCAGTTCATTAAAAAAAACTGAAAAAAAATTCCTGACAATATAGTACATAAAACATGGCCACGATTGAACTAAAATGAAGGAACGAAAGAATAAAATGTGCATGCGACTCGTGAGAATGATACAGTGTATTTTTCTGCATGTCATGTGTGGGGCTCTGTAATTTAGACATTTTCCAGATTTACATAAAGTCTTCTTTTGAGGCTAAGATTTCTAACTAAACTAAACAATCACATATTTATAGCTATATATTAAACTTCAAATATGCTTGTCAAATTTTCTCTCTGAAAATATCCTTAATGCTAGAAACAAGTCATGCATGCTTAAAGGGTTAGTTCACCCAAAAATGAAAATTAGCCCATAAATTACTCACCCTCAAGGCATCCTAGGTGTATATGACTTTCTTCTTTCAGACGAATCCAGTCGGAGTTATATTAAAAATTATCTATATTGCAAGTTAAATAAAAAGCGCCCATCCATAAAAAAAAAAAGTGTCTCACACGGTTCCGGGAGGTGAACAAAGGCCTTCTGTAGCGAATCGATGCGTTTTTTTGTAAGAAAAATATCCATATTCAAAACGTAATAATCACTTTAATGTAGCTTGCGCCAACAGTCCAACACGGAAGCAGCTCCAGCAAGTCATATACACCTTGAGGGTGAGTAATTTATGGGCTAATTTTCATTTTTGGGTGAACTAACCTTTTAAGAGAAACACTTCTTAAAGGGACAGTTCACCCAAAAATTTATTCATTTACTCACCCTCAGTCTGTTCCAAACCTGTATGAGTTTCTTTCTGATGAGTTAAATTGTCATTTTGGTGAACTGTCCCTTTAAACACAGTCACATGCTCTTACTTGTGATGCCAGGTGACATGCAGCTCATCGTTGTAGTAGCTGACGAAGGTGTAAAGCCTGATCCCCTCCTCTGTGCTCTGGATCTTCAGTGGAGTGGAGGAGTTCGCTGGACAGAAAGAACGTCAACATCGCTCACATGCTGCTAAAACTATGTTTAAATGTAAAGATATACTGTGAGTGTGAAGATTAATTGTGACCTTTACCCTTATGACTGATTTTGATTTTGTGGTCCAGGGTCACAATTTACAACTAATTTTGGTTTGAAAATGATGTTGTAAATCTTACCAATAACACTGAAAACCTGGTTCATCAGGTCTTTGAATCCTGAAAAACAGATGATAGAAATCATTTTTAAAAGATCAATTATGATGAGACATATATTTATGTAGCGATTGTTGTAGGAAATCTGTGGAATGGATTTAAATATGATCAGATGTTTTACTGGAGCTGAGAGTACAAGTGTTAAGGGACAATTTATAAGTAAAATATATAGCATGGCATTAAAATTACACTCTAAAAAAATGCTGGGTTAAATACAACCCAGTGCTGCTGGGTAAAATATGGACAAACCCAGCAATTGGGTTGTTTTGACCCAGCGGTTGGGTTAAATGTTTAACCCAACTTTCTGGGTAGTAACCCAACCGCTGGGTCAAAACAACGAGATTGCTGGGTTTGTCCATATTTTACCCAGCACTGGGTTGTATTTAACCCAGCATTTTTTTAGAGTGTACAGCACAAACTAGTGCACATTAGTGTAAGGAGTGAGTTTTATAATAGTAACAGTACTTTTGAATCCCTTTTCTGCTATGTTACCTTGGTCTGTGAGGTTGAGGGTGGAGGTGTCTTTGCCTCGGTCATCCTTCAGAACTACTTCATATATACCAGCATCTTTTTTGGAGATCTGCCATTGACACAAACAAACACAAAATTCATTAAAACTAGCACAACGTTTTCACAACAGGGACAAAAACAGGAAGAGAAAATAATGTAGAAAGAAAGATGAAAACTTGAAGGAATAGGAAGACAGAGGCACAAAACAACAACAATAAAACAAGTATGACAAACAAAGAGACAGAAACTGTAGTGGCTTTGCCGTCTTGAAGCTGGAAAGTGAACGTTCCCTCGTCCTCTTTGCCCAGAGACTCCATGAACATCTCAATGATGCCAGTATTTTTATCAAAGTTCATCTTGTATTTCTACAACACAGAGTAAGTGTTAATGCAGAAGCAAGTCAAAGGACTATTTCCAGTCAACGGCATGTATAATGCTTCATGCGCTGCATGTTTGTTTCTGTGTTCCTCTAACCTCTCCCTGGTGGACCACATTGTCATTGAACACGTATTCAACTTTTCCATTGGCAGAGATCTTCTCAGCCTGCAACCAGAAGCGAACTCTGCCCTTCTCCAGCAGCTCCACGGCCAGCTCTGTCTTCAGAGGGATGACTGGAGAGGAGGGGTGAAAAAGTTTTGAAAACATTCATTCTGTCCTGAATAATATCCATTGTTTTGGAGACCTAAGGCAGGATGGGAGTTGTACTGAACCTTGATACGTATGCTCTGTTTTTGTGTTGAAACGCAATGTCGTAACCAGGCATGATGCAATCGATAAACTGGCAAGCAATACATCTTTCATGCTGAACAAGCTTTTGTCTTAACTAAGGATAAGTGTCATGTGGCACAACATTTTGTCGCTCTTGTCAATCTCATTTGTAAAATCCTACATCACAGAGCTGTATTTTAAATGTAGGAAATGAGTTGTTTTTTCATTTCACACATTAATTTGCTTTTGTTTATAGAACACAACAATTAGTGGTTAGTACACTATTTTAATACATTTAATATAACTACTCTTGTGAAAAATGAGTGTTTAATTGTGCAAATAAATTAAAAAACTGCACTTACAGTGCCTTGCGAATGTATTCATGCCCCTTCATTTTTTTGCAGTTGCTGCCTTATGTTAAACTGCTTTAAATTACTTTTTTCCCACATCAATCTACACTCCATACACCATAATGGTAAAGCAAAAAACAGGTTCTTTGCAAATTTATTAAAAATAAAAAAACTTAAATGATTCCATTTCATAAGTATTCATCTGGGACAGTTGAAATTTAGCTCAGGAGCTTCATATTGCTTGTAGATGTAACTACACTTCAAGTGAAGTTAACCTGTGGCAAATTCAATTGAATGGGTATAATTTGGAAAGGCACACACACCTTAATAAAAGGTCTAACAGCTGATAATGCATATCACAGCAAAAACCAAGCCCTGAGGTCAAAAGAACTGCCTGTAGAGGACAGTTGAAATTTAGCTCAGGAGCATTCATATTGCTTGTAGATGTTTCTACACTTCGAGTGAAGTTAACCTGTGGCAAATTCAATTGAATGGGCATGATTTGGAAAGGCACACACACCTTAATAAACAGCTGATAATACATATCAAAGCAAAAACCAAGCCCTGAGGTCAAAAGAACTGCCTGTAGAGCTCAGAAACAGGTTTGTGTCAAGCCACACATCTGGGGAAGAGTTCAGAAAAAAAAAATTCTGCTTCATTTAAGGGTCTCTGTTACCCTTAATGGAAGAAGTTTGAAACAACCTGGACTCTTTCTAGAGCTGGACATCTGTTCAAACTGAGCAACTGATGGAGAAGGGCTTTGGTTAGTGTGGTGACCAAGAACCTGATGGTCACTCTAGTTGAGCTCCATGATCATATGTGACCCTGGACCACAAAACCAGTCATACAGGTCAATTTCAACTCAACCAGTCAACATCTACAGTGGAATAAATAAGCTTTCCATTGATGTAAGGTTTGTTAGGATATGATAGTATTTGGCTGAGATACAACTATTTGAAAATCTGGAATCTAAGGGTGCAAAAAAAATCTAAATATTGAGAAAATCATCTTTAAAGCAACGTATGCAACGTATGTACGCGGATACGCTGTTTACGTTCAGATCAAAGCGTAAACAACATAAACAGTGTATCCGCGTACAGTGCTGCTCACATATGTTGTTTACGTATGTGATACTCTCCAAAATGGCGCTATAGGGTGACGCGGAGGAGACAAATTGTTGAATAAAGTCGTTATTTTTGTTTTCTTTGCGCATAAAAAGTATTCTCATAGCTTCGTAAAATTACGGTTGAACCCCTGATGTCATATGGATTATTTTAACGATGTCCCTGCTACGTTTCTATGCCTTGATCGTGTTTGGACCCTTGCTGTCTATGGGAGGATCAGAAAGCTCTCGGATTTCATCAAAAATATCTTAATTTGTGTTACGAAGATGAACGAAGGTCTTACGGGTTTGGAATGACATGAGGGTGAGTAATTAATGATATAATTTTCATTTTTGGGTGAACTATCCCTTTAAGTGTATTACTTTAAAGTAATATAAAGCATTATTTCCACAAAAAGTACTCTTACAAGTATGCTAAAGCGTACAGGATTGAGCAAGTGCTCACACATTCAAAATGAAGTTAATGAAATGTTTCAAGAGTGCATGTGATGTGATGTTTACTCACTGGGGAATTTGTGGTCGTGGCTGATCTTCAGGAGTTCTTTTAGAGCTGCGAGGAACAGGACAGAGAAAGGATCAGAATCAATAACCAGTGTCAACTTGGTAAATTCAAACATACAAAAATGAAAAAGGTCAATGAACTCACTTTCCTCAGAGAGTGTGTAGCTGGCAGAGGCTCCATCAGTGTGTGTCACAAAGCAAGAGTAGATACCCAGGTCTTCTTCTGAAGGTGTTTTAAAGATGGCTTTGGACCTACAGACCAGTATCGAAGAATTACTGCAAGATGATCCCATGCTAATCTTTTTTTTTTTTAAGTTATAGCTCTGGAAATGTGATGAAATTGTTTGCTACATTTAATAAATAATATATATTTGTAAATATCCAGCCCAAGAGTCTTTTAAATATGATTGATTAGAAGGTATACAAGTTGGTTTGAAGGGATAGTTCAACCAAAAATACAAAGTCTGTCATGATCAGTGTTGGGGAAAGTTACTTTTAAAAGTAATGCATTACAATATTGCGTTACTCCATAAAAAAGTAACTAATTCCATTACTTGGTTACTTTTTATGGAAAGTAATGTGTTACGTTACTTTTGAGTTACTTTTTAAAAGGGAAAGTAAATTTACATCCGTACTGTAGAATGCAGAAGATGATTTCAACACACTTCAGCAATAAAAAAAAGACACACAAATGTTTGTCTAGAGTAATTTTTGCTTATTAGTATGGTTGAACTGGATCATCGAAGGTCAGAAGCAAAGACATTGGTTAATAGAATGGGATTAAATACATAAAGGATATTTGTGTTTTTTAACATTTAATTATTGCAGGTTTGCGTCATATTCTGAGTTGCATTATTTTTATTCATTTTGAGGAATACTGAATCTGTTTTTTTATTTTGTGAGTGAGATTAATTAATGCATATTCATATTTATTTTAGAACTACAGTAACATCTTCTGATTTCTCTAAACATGGGGACAGGAGAGCTGTCAATCAATAAATTAGAAAAAAAAAGTAACTCCGATATTCTCTTGTAAATTAAAAAGTAATGTGTTACTTTACTAGTTACTTGAAAAAAGTAATCTGATTACATAACTCACGTTACTTGTAATGCGTTATCCCCAACACTTGTCATGATTTACTCAACCTCATGTCTTTTCAAACCCTCATCTTTGAAACAAAAATTAAGATATTTTAATATTCTCTCATGATTTTGTCCATCCATAAAAAGTCAATTAACAAACAGAAGCTCAAATGTGCATGCAGAACCAATGAGGTTTGTTCTCACATGTCATGCAAGCATATTTGAGCCATAGTTATGCTCAATTTACCAAATTTGATGTGCTCTTTGTATGTGAATTTATCAATATTTATATGTGAATAAAAGCCTGTTCATCATATAAAACAACCGTGTCTCTTCAGAAGACTTGGATTAAACTGCTCGATTCATTTGGATTACTTTTAAGATGTCTTTATGTACTTTTTGAAGCTTGAAAATGTTGACTACCTAGACTTTCAATGGATGCACAAAAATGAATATTAAAGTAATAGTTACAAATTTAATTTTGCTGTTAAAAATAATCTTAATGACAAATTTGTTTCTTACAAGCACGCAACTTTTTGCTTCTCAAGACTTGAATTGATGGACTGGAGTGGTGTGGATTACTTGTGGATTATTGTGATGTTTTTATCAGCTGTTTGGACTCTCATTCTGACGGCACCCATTCACTGCAGAGCATTCATTGGTGAGCAAGTCATGCAATACTACATTTCTCCAAATCTGTTCTGATGAAGAAACAAACTAATCTAAATCTTGAATGGCCTGAACGTGAGTAAATTTTTGGGTGAGCTATTACTTTAAAAAGGCAGCAGGTAGATGCTATTTACACTACATGCAAATAGCAATGGATTATATTTACACTATGTAAGGAGTATTTTCTTTGCAGTAATAAAAGTTAGATGCTATCTAGTGCAAATAGTGGCAGATATCTGCACCTCAGTATTGTAGTACATTATAAAACATTATAAAACAGATAGTTCCGGTCCTTGATTCGGATTGGCTGAGCCAAGTTCGAAGCTGTTGTAAATTACTCTACAAACATACACCTTTGTTTACATTTGTGTGTTGCTCGGCAACCACTTCCTTGGAACCACAACCGTTTCTGAGGAACTACATTGTTTGGCGGAAGAATACTGTTTTTATTAATATCATTACACTTTATTTGCTCTGTTTTATTTTGTGAAACCTTACTACGTATATGGAATAACCGTTTTATAAAAGCAATAAGCCCCGTGAAGCCGTGGTTATAAATTCACTGTAAACCATGGCTTCTTGGGGCTTATTGCTTTAGTTTACAAAAATAATGTATTGAGCGTAAATTAGAATGTTAAAATTATTAAATGGATGCAGCTTTGGGATACAGCCCTCCCTACACCTACCCTAACCCTAATCAATAAACACCCGTGAGGCACGTTATTTTCAATTCAATTATTTCCTTCATTTTTATAAGAATAAAGGTCTTATGGGTTTGGTACAACATGAGGGTGGTAATGACACAGTTTTCATTTTTGGTTGAACTAACCCTTGAAAACATTATTTTAAATATTAATAATTAATAATTTAACAAAGCTCATTATTAGCACATACGCACTTACTTGCTACCCTTGGTCTCTAAGGTCATGCGTTCAGGTTCTGTCATTTCCACGTAGTTCTTGGACCAGACGAATTTGGAGTCAGCGGTGAGGTTAGAGCACTCAAAATTCAGTGAAATGACGCCATCATCGTCAACATTCACAACTATCTCAGCAGTACCTGTGAGAAAGAAATAGCTTGTTGGCTTTTGTCGAGAGTCGTTAAGTCTTGGTGATTTTGGTTTGTTTTAGGGTTAACCTGAATTTAAGAAGAACTCTAAACAGACTCCTCACTTAAGATTACGTGTTTGTGTTGTTTTGTTCTTTCCTGTTCACTCTGATATAGCCGCATATGGTTTTGTTCAACATATACTCTGAATCAAGTTCAGCATGGTCTGCCTCAACTTAAAGTCAACCGTATTTACAATCCTTTTCACTACTGTAATAACCGATTTCTCAGAATGAAACAGGATATTCAATGGAAAAATGGCAGAACTGATTTTATCCATCAGGAATTGTTTGGGTCATGAAAAGTAGTCTCTATACAACCTGTGTTTGGAGGATAGGGGTTGAAAAATAAGGAGTGGTGACGTCCCCCCCCCCCCCCCCCAAAAAAAAAAAATTTAAATGTCTTTGACTGTGTGATGCTCATATATTTCCATTTACGTCAAGCACTTTTTGCAAGGAAAAGTAGGTCACATTAAAATACAATTTGTGCAAATGCGTCATTCCCTCAAAACGTTTTATGTACGAAAATAAGACATATCTGCAATTTCAATTTCTGTTCTCATTTCTTTCTTTCTTTTTTCTTTTAGTTATTTGAAGAAAGATAATGAAGACAAAAGTATGAATTGTACACATGAAGATAAGGAACAATAATTTTTAATTTCACATTAATTTAAGTTTATGTGCCATAGCTACTTAGTACAATAATATGTTATCTGAGAAATTCTGGTTTAGTTCAGTTTAGTACCTGGTTTAGTCACTGCCTCAACCGGTTCTGTAGAATCTGATGCTTTTCCTACACCAGCCTTATTCTGAGCGCGCACACGGAAAACATACGATTCCCCCATCTTTAGATCCTTGATCTAGAACAACAGAAACAACATTTACTACCATAAACCTACCCTTGTGAAAAAAGAAGTGAACTTAATTGTATTAAATGTGAACTTTTAGTGTACTTAAAATATTAAAAGTACATAAAAAAAAACTTTACAGTACTTGCAGATAATATAATATTAATGAAATAAAAGGCCCCTGGAGTGACTTAAAGAGAGACACTTTCATGACTGTTTCTTAACACACTTAAGTCCACTTTTAAAAAATGCACTTTATAATAATGTCAAATTAAAAGTTGTAAAGTACATTTTGAGTCATTGTGTTTTAATAATCTTTTGTTGTGCTTATTTTGACATACTAAAGCACATGTAAAGGTTAAGGTTAATGTATTTTAAATGTACTAAATTACAAATTAACACTTACACAATTACATTAAAGTACATTTTAGTTTACTATAAATGATTGTCAGTACATTCACTACACTTTAACCATATTTCAAAGACAACCAAAGTAATTATGAAATTACATATACCCCCGGTTTCACAGACAAGGCTTAAGCCTAATCCCAGACTAAAATGTAAATCTGAGTTGTTTCAACTTAAATAAAATATGTCAGTGCCTTTGTTTTGTCTCAAGATGCACACCAGTAATGTTTTTTTTTCTAAGGCACCTTTATAAAAACTACTTAAATGTCCTAATTGACCTATTGCCTAATCCTGGCTTAACCTAAGACCTCTCTATGAAACCAGGCCATAAAGATGTACTTAAATCCTACTTAAATGGGTCAGAAAACACTCTAAATTTGAGCTAAATGCATTTAATATAAATTTAAACTATAATACATTTTCATTTAATTGCAATGCAGCTAAGTGTCCTAAAACACTGCATTCAGTTCACACTTAAGTATATTCTTAAATACACCATATTGTTTACTGAAAAAGAATTGAACTGAATTTTCTAAAGAGTACTTTTTTCTCAAGGGTATGCCAATGTCACAACCCTTAACAAGCCAACTCCACTGCCCCTTGATTTCTACATGCATACAAACCTTCATGAATGTCTTGTCAGTAGCTTTCTCATTGACTCCTCTCCACATCTCAAAGTCTGCTTCAGCCTCTTTGATATCAATGTAGTATCCATTGACAGGATCACGACCCTGGTAGACAGGCGGTTTCCAGAGCAAGACCAGAGAGTCCTTACGCACCTCCTGCACTTGGAGGTCATGGGGTGGTCCTAAAAACAGGGTTTTAGTGTAGAGCATTTCAGAGAGAACCGATGTGATGAAC
>NW_015662974.1:318514-319863 GCF_001515625.1 Sinocyclocheilus rhinocerous
CATACACTTTTAAGATTTTAAGTAAACTACATGTATGTGTATATATATATATATATATATATATATATATTAAAGAAAAACTGTACTGTAGATAATATAATATCAATGAAATAAAAGGGCACTTAAATGTACTTAACAAGAGACATTTTCATGACTGTTTCTTAACACACTTAAGTACACTTAAGTGCACTTTGTAATGACATTAAAGTATATTTCAGTTCACCATAAATGCTTTTCAGTACATTCAGCAGTACTTCGACCATATTTCAAAGACAATAGTTTGACAAAATTATGAATTAGATTAGATTAGCACTTAGCCTACTTAAGTGGGTCAAAACAACACTCTAATGTTCAGCTAATTGCACTTTTTAACTATAATTCATTTTCATTTAATTGCAAATAACATGGAATTACGTTTCTGAAAACATTACATTCAGTTCACACGTAAGTATATTCCCACTTAAGTACTCTTATAAAAAGTATGCTTTTTAAAAGATTACTTAAGTGTACTTTTTTTGTCACAAGGGTTACTTATTGTAAGCTTTACAGCTCTGGAAAGTAAAATTATATACTTATTTTTCTAATTCATTTGTGCCTACCCGGTACAGCAATAGTCCACTCCTCACACTTGAATGTCTCACTGGGAAGAGACGGGATGCCCACACCAGCCATGTTGGCTGCACGTACCTGGAACTGGTACAGCATGTTTTCCTTTAGCTCTGAAACCTAGACAGAAAGACAAGGTAGGAGATCCCAAATTGGACACAGCATGGTCTAATATTTTACTTGTTATTACACAAATGTCCTACTTACTCTATAAGCTCTCTCACTGACAGACTTAATATTAGACAGGCGGTTTCCAGAGCAAGACCAGAGAGTCCTTACGCACCTCCTGCACTTGGAGGTCATGGGGTGGTCCTAAAAACAGGGTTTTAGTTTAGAGCATTTCAGAGAGAACCGATGTGATGAATAAAGTGAAAATGTACTTTAAGTACATTAAGCAATACTGGATGAGTCTTATTTTTTTAGATTGTTCTTTGATTCAAGTTAAATATCATATGAACCCTACTTCCAGAATTCTGAAGCATGTGCTTTAAAACTACAGTGTATTTTATTCTATTGGAATTATAACAGTCATGGGAAATTTATTTTCTAATAGGTCTAGTTTTTATTTAGCTTTTGTTGGAGTATATAGGATCCTTAAGGATAAGTTCCAAATTCTGATTTTAATTGGATTTCTTTAGGATTTTTGACTGAGGACTACAGATTATCAGTGTGCTCAGTATCTTAATTGTATTTAATGTTCAGTATGCTGAATTGTATTTAATGTGCACTTGTAGTTTACTTAA
>NW_015662974.1:320742-384501 GCF_001515625.1 Sinocyclocheilus rhinocerous
TATATATATATATATATATATATATATATATTAAAGAAAAACTGTACTGTAGATAATATAATATCAATGAAATAAAAGGGCACTTAAATGTACTTAACAAGAGACATTTTCATGACTGTTTCTTAACACACTTAAGTACACTTAAGTGCACTTTGTAATGACATTAAAGTATATTTCAGTTCACCATAAATGCTTTTCAGTACATTCAGCAGTACTTCGACCATATTTCAAAGACAATAGTTTGACAAAATTATGAATTAGATTAGATTAGCACTTAGCCTACTTAAGTGGGTCAAAACAACACTCTAATGTTCAGCTAATTGCACTTTTTAACTATAATTCATTTTCATTTAATTGCAAATAACATGGAATTACGTGTCTGAAAACATTACATTCAGTTCACACGTAAGTATATTCGCACTTAAGTACTCTTATAAAAAGTATGCTTTTTAAAAGATTACTTAAGTGTACTTTTTTTGTCACAAGGGTTACTTATTGTAAGCTTTACAGCTCTGGAAAGTAAAATTATATACTTATTTTTCTAATTCATTTGTGCCTACCCGGTACAGCAATAGTCCACTCCTCACACTTGAATGTCTCACTGGGAAGAGACGGGATGCCCACACCAGCCATGTTGGCTGCACGTACCTGGAACTGGTACAGCATGTTTTCCTTTAGCTCTGAAACCTAGACAGAAAGACAAGGTAGGAGATCCCAAATTGGACACAGCATGGTCTAATATTTTACTTGTTATTACACAAATGTCCTACTTACTCTATAAGCTCTCTCACTGACAGACTTAATATTCGCCTCGTGCCATTTTCCTGGGACTCCACCAATGACCTCACGGTAATCAACAAAGTAACCAGTGATGTCAGCGCCACCAATGAAAGTGGGTTGTTTCCAGGCTAGTACCATCGAGTCCCGCACACACTCCAGCACAGTGATGCCGTAGGGTGGAGTGGGTGAAGCTGGCATAACAGAACACTACAGTTAGCAGTGAAGCACATTTGCAGTATACAGGAAAATTATGATAGACTGAGCGTGTACCAGCGTATGTGGAGTAAAATATTCAAACCAAACACAGAACTGTAAAAATACAGACTGGCACTATGGCATTGCAAGGAGGGTATCGTATAGTAGGGAGGTGTCCAGCATATTGCCAGTTGTGGCTGGTGGCATAAAGAAGCCAAAGAGGATCCCTTGATGCATTTGTGTGGATAGTGATGTTATTTGAGGTTTTCAAAGTCTGCAGCTGAGAAGACTTACCATATATTAAAATTCCTCATTGGAAAAAACAGGTCAGACCAGTTTAAGATGGTCAAGTTTGTTTTTAGAACTGCTGTAGACCAGCTTGCATCAGCAAGAACCCATTAGAAACAGGTTTTATCTGGATTTTCCAATGTGGTTGTGGTTGACTGACCAATTGATTTTAGCAGTCTTATCTGCATGTTGATATACTTTATAACCACAGCATGACTACAAGCTCAATAAAACAACTGCAATATGCTAATTTCATGAGAGGTCTTATGTCGACCCTTGTAAAAAAAGAGGTTCACTTCATTGTACTGAATGTGCACTTGTAGTGCATTTCAAATCTTAAAAGTATATTTTTAAAAACCGTTCTTGCAGATAATATAATATTAATGTAATAAAAGGCCACTTAAGTGACTTAAGTCAGTTTCTTAACACACTTGAGTACACTTTTAAAAAGTGCACTTTGTAATAATGTAAAACTTTTACTTTAAAGTACATTTTACACCATTGTAAGTTATTTAAATTAATGTTTACTAATCTTTTGTTTTAAAAACACACTTAAGAACAATAATAAATAAAATAAGCACACTTATTTTGATGTGTTGACTAACATACTAATGTAAAGTACTTGAATATATTTTTAACTGTAGTATGTTATTCAACATTACATTTAAACCTAATATATTTTAAATATACTACATTGCAGCTTAATCTGTACAAATGTGTAATTACAAATATGTTTAAATACATGACGTACAAATTTCAATAGAAATGACATTAAAGTATATTTTAATTTACCTTACATGATTGTCAGTATATTCGGCTTATCAAACATTTGGCATATTTCAAAAATTATAAAAGTAACTATAAAGATGTACTTAAGTGGGTCAAAAAAGCATTCTAAAGTTCATTTAATTGCATAGGATGAACTTAAGTAGTGCTTTTTTGACCCACTTAAGTGTACTATAGTTTATATTTGAATTTAATATAAATGTAAAATATAATATGTTTTTTATTAAATTGCAGTTAACTCACAATTAAGTGTCTGAAAACATTCCATTCAGTTTGCATTTAAGTATATTCTGTTAGATTATAGGTCTGTAATTAGTACTCTTTTAAAAAAAAAAATATGATAAAATGTACTTCTTTTCCTCAAGGGTCAATCTGACAATAATGACCAAATAAATGATTAATGAGTGGATAAGTGGATAAACTGGATAAACTGCAATACACTAAATAAGTGTTTAAAAAAGATAGAGAGTGAAAAATTCAAGATGCAAAAATGCAAAAGAAATGAATTAAAAATGAATGGGAAAAAAACAACAGGAGAGGAGAAAATGGAGGCAGGCCAACTCTGAGGAGGGATGCCGATGGGTGACGTTCCAGAGAGTTGCTTTTCTCTCTCTCTTCTCACCTGAGCCTCTTCGTCCTCTCTCTCGCTCTCCTGCTTTCTCTTGTTCCAGAGAAGAGTTTACTGAGGACTTACGACTGTCCGGCAATTCTGTTGCCGACTCCTTTTGGATACAGTTGGGCTTTAACAATTCAGTGCTAGAGTTTGCAACCTGTTTAGTAGTTTCCTGCCCACAAGCAGGTTCTGGTTCTCGCTGACTGGCTCTTTTGCCCTGTTTGCCTTCATTTGATGCAGTTGGATGCCCTTTGTGGTCAGTGTTTTGACCCCCTCCCTCAACCCTCTCACTAACATTAGCTATGTGTGTTAGAGGCGTGTCAGCAGGGGAGTGAGGCGTCGCATGCCTGCCCACTCCACAAGAGCTGTGCTGGGTTAGTCCGACCCCATTACCCCCTGACTCCAGACACACACCATGTAGAATACCGCCCCCTACAGGAGTTAGCAGAGAAAACAGCAAGAGAGAGCAGACATGACTTCAATTAAAACACAATCACATTCAGAATGCTTCACATTTAATTCCTTTAGTCTAACTATCCAAGTTCATCTCAGTAGAAAACTTAAGCAGAAGTCTGTATGCATGCAAGAGATAATCACATTTGTTTTTGCAATATTCTATTCAAATTCAAACAAGCAATGAAGCAGCAAGTTATTTTCAGGAGAAGTGAGCTAAGGGAAATGAAAGGAAAGTTTAGAAAGATCATTTGGCAGATGATGGAGTTATTTAGTTTAGTTTGTGCATTTTAAAGTCACAAAGGTTTAAGCTTGTTAAACCTTTATGAAAAAGGACATAACATCACACTATAGCGTTACATCAAGGGACATAAAACTCAATGAAAGCCAGATAATGCAACAAAGATGTTAGTTAGTTTCCTAATATCTGCAGCTACTTTAAAAATAGTGTAACTTTTACAATAAGAAACTACTTTTGCCAATCAAAAATGTTTTTTTTTTTTTAGATTTTGCAAGCTTTGCAGCCAAGCAAAAAAGCAAACAAACAGAGACAATCAAAAAACACTCTCCTAAATGAATCTCTTTGCATATATTGTTATGAAGTCCAATTCCCTGTGGATTTTTTTAAATATATATAATTTATGCTGTTTTATTGTAAATTTATCTGTTCACGTTGAGTTTTTGTGCCAGAGAGTACTGCTTTGATTAGAAAAAGGTGTGCTCAAGAAAAGCGTGTTTCATGAAGGATAAGTGAGCATGATGATCAACAGAAAGTCTCATGGCTGTTAAAGGTCATGACATGGAAAGTGTGAAAGACATGCAGAAGGGACGGGTTTGAAAAGATTGAGAGAGTGGGAAGGAGTGTACGTGGGAGAGCGGGTGAGCTGGTTTTGTAGTCACCACTATGTTGGATCAGTTGTGACCCAAACTAGAGGAGGTCTACAAGTCCTGACCCCTGGGAGGAATGCAGGGAGCGGAGCTAGAGTTTGGTGGCCTTGACACTAATGTGTCATATAGGACGTGTTACAGTGGTCAGAATTAAAAAGTGAAAGCTGGAAAAGTGAAATCATATTCTAAAGATCTTAATGATACCAATAGGAGTGTATAAATGACTTACCGATAGCAGCTTTAACTTTAATGGCTTCTGATTCCTGTGAGAATTCACTGATTCCTGCAGCATTGACGGCTCTTACTCGGAAAACATAACTCTCGTCAGTGGTCAAGCCATGACAGATAAACCTGCATAAACACATGAACAGATATTAATGTTACAACCTAAAATTCAAATCTCAAACAAACAGTTCTAGCATTTATTAGTGAAACTTGCTAAGACAAACATTGTATTGTTGCTTATATTATTGTTCATTTAATAAACCCTTCAATCCCTAATGGCATGTTTACACCAACCAATCACAAAAATTCGCATTTCGCAGATGTATGGAAGCCCATTTCTGCCACTGAATAAAAAATAAAAAAGGTAAATGTGTTTTTTTATCTTACAATTTCTGACAATTTTTTTCTCGCAATTGTGAGTTTGTATCTCGCAATTCTGACTTTTTTCTCGCAATTGCGAGTTTGTATTTCGCAATTCTGACTTTTTTCTTGCAATTGCGAATTTGCATTTCGCAATTCTGACTTTTTTCTCGCAATTGCGAATTTGGATTTCGCAATTCTGACTTTTTTTCTTGCAATTGCAAGTTTG
This sequence comes from Sinocyclocheilus rhinocerous, assembly GCF_001515625.1. Lineage (NCBI taxonomy): Eukaryota > Metazoa > Chordata > Actinopteri > Cypriniformes > Cyprinidae > Sinocyclocheilus > Sinocyclocheilus rhinocerous. Next base: position 325,560 of record NW_015662974.1, read on the forward strand.
TATTTCGCAATTCTGACATTTTTCTCGCAATTGCGAGTTTGGATTTCGCAATTCTGACTTTTTTCTCGCAATTGCGAATTTGGATTTCGCAATTCTGACTTTTTTTCTCACAATTGCGAGTTTGTATTTCGCAATTCTGACTTTTTTCTCGCAATTGCGAGTTTGTATTTCGCAATTCTGACTTTTTTCTTGCAATTGTGAATTTGTATTTCGCAGTTCTGACTTTTTTCTCGCAATTGCGAATTTGTATTTTGCAATTCTGACTTTTTTCTCAGAACTGTGAGATATAAACTCGCAATTGCGAGTTATCAAGTCCCGTTCTGAGGTGGAAAAAAAAGACTGACAATATCATGTTCTCAGAATTGCGAGTTTATGTCTCACAATTCTGACTTAATTTCTCACAAAAACTCACAATTGTGAGAAAAAAGTAAAGATAAAACATAAAAAGCCGAAAAATAATGCACACTCGAGGTGGTGATGCGGCCATGACGCGAACTGTGTCTTTATTCTATGTGTTTGAAAAGAAAGAAAGCATGCTTTCCGTCGGTTTGCTGTGAATTTGTGGGGAATAGTAAATTTTATCCTATTGTTTACAATGTTTTGAGCTTGGTCAGTGTATTTGTGGGTTTTGGTTGTTTTGCAGTTGTAGGCTATAAGGACATTTGAAATAAATCTGAAATCATTTGGCGAAGTGATATGGAATTGTAATGCGGTCAAGACCTGCCTGGAACTACTTTAGCCGTGCGTTTCCCTGAAAATAATGTCACACCTCAGAACGTTCGTCAACCAAACAGAATCAAGCATTAAAATGTTTATCTCAGGTGAAATCGTTCAGGAACGTTTGGAACTATTTTCTTTGGAGGAGAAGGAATCTATAAACCATCTGGCCAATTTGTATCTGAAACGTAAGTTACTTTATATTAATTATAGCATATAGAATATTGTTTATGGAAATGTTGTCTAAAAGCAATATCACTTTTGGAATCATGCTGTTGTACTGAATATTAGACTGTGATCACTGCCTTGTACCTATGGCCATGTTACAGTTGTGATATTTAGTATAGCAGCACTCTTGCTTGTGTGTTTTGATTAATTATAATGTCACTGTATGTGTCGTTATACCTTGTGCCTTTAACTGGTTTGTTGTTGCATGGCTCCCAAGTGTTGCTCCCTGTAATGCTGCTCTCAATGTAGTAGCCCACCAGCTCTTTAGCATCACGTGAAGCTTCCCATGAAACCACCACAGATGTGTCTGTATTGCGGGTAGGAACCACACGGCCAGGGGCTGATGGGATATCTGCAGGCAGGTAAAGAAAAAATTAAACTATTATAGAATTTATTATATTTAAGATCAACCAACAGTTATCTGTATGCAGTAATTATTTTGGTAATATAATCAAAGCTTCTGCAAAGCAAAACAGCAAACAGCTTTTAGTCGAGATGAACAAACAAGTTTAAACATCCTGCTTTTTACGTGACTACTCACCAAAAATAATGACATGGAAATGAAATATGCATATGAGTTTAAATTGTTTTAAAATCGCACATCAAACCAAAATGTATTCAGACACCTTCAACATCTCTCACATTATCACAGTTTGTTCGCTATAGTTTAGAAAATGGTAATAAAATATGGCAAGAACTCAAGAGTTAAACTGTGCCAGAACAAATTCATCTTGATAATGTCAGATTACTTTGATAGAAAGGTATGCAACAAAACATGGTCAGGTCAAAGTGTCAAATAAAATTTTTGGTCCCAAATGTGTATCAGTTTTACTGGTAGTCCACTGTATAAAGAATTTTTGGGTATAATATGTCACCGTTTACTTTATTTTGCTATCCTCACTTACATAAATGAACTATAGTGTCTTGCACCCACTAGTAAAAAATTAAATAAAAATTATATCTGGTGTCTGAATAATTTTTGGTTTGACTGTATATTTTTGTCAAGATTTCCACAATAATAAAAATTGCTCTGTAAAAAGTGGTAACCAGCAACTTTTACCGTAATGAGTTTTTTTCTACCTGATTTAATCCATAAAAAATTCTGTCGTTTGGTATAAAATAATGTATTTAGGTTTAGGTTCGATGTTACTATTTTTAAGTTTTCAGTCTTCTAATTTTATTTTGATAGCTATCAATAATTAAGACGCAAGATGGCACTAGTTGCGTTTGTATAAAACAAGAAAAGAAGGACATGAAAGTAGTGCTGGATTCAGTTTTCCCGATGTGCGGTACACCAATCAGAATTACCGTAAGTATTCTAGAGAGCCATGTATTAAAATATGCTAACATAACAATGTGTTTAAAGAGGCCATACTCATAAAAACATCAAATATTTCTTTATCTTTTGCTTGGTTTAGAGGCTGTTATTGAATATATCATACCCAGCTTGTCCCCAACCGTGGTGGCTTCAGTCGGTTCTGATGGTTCACCAACACCGGCTGAGTTGCAGCAGCGAACGCGGAAGCGGTAAGACTTGCCTTCGGCCAGATCAAAAAGAGCAAAACGTGGAGATTTGACGGGGATTTCAGTGTTGACTCGCTGCCAGCTGTCTGTGCCAGACACACACTGCACACAAACATGCACATTTTTACTAAACCAATTACAAACAACATACACTAAAGCTTTAATAAATATATAAATGCCACTGGCAGTGGTTATGAAGTTAAACGTGACCCTGGAGCACAAAAGCAGTCTTAAGTCGCTGGGGTATATTTGTAGCAATAGCCAAAAATACATTGTATGGGTCAGAATGATAGATTTTTCTTTAATGCCAAAAATCCTTAGGATATTAAGTAAAGATCATGTTCCATGAAGATATTTTGTAAATTTCCTACCGTACATATATCAAAACTTAATTTTTGATTAGTAATATGCATTGCTAAGAACTTCATTTGGACAACTTTAAAGATGATTTTCTCAATATTTAGATTTTTTTGCACCCTCAGATTCTAGATTTTCAAATAGATGTATCTCGGCCAAATATTGTCTCGATCCTAACAAACCATACATCAATGGAAAGCTTATTTATTCAGCTTTCAGTTGATGTATAAATGTCCATTTCGAAAAATTGACGCTTATGACTGGTTTTGTGGTCCAGGGTCACACATTCAGTTTTACTCTCTGACCTTCTCCACGTAATACATAACCCCTTCATGGCCCTTTTCGCCTGGAGGCTTCCAGCTCAACACCACATAATTTTTAGTGGCCTCAATGACTGAGAGATCACAAGGTCTGCCGGGAACCACTCCCTCTACATGAAGTCAAGATAAAATGCAAAATGCAGATCAGTTAACTGATCAGTTTTAGGTAACAAACTGTGGGATTTTGAAAGAGAATTCAATGGACAAGCAAATGTCAAAAATACAGGTACAGTATTTGACCAATGCACTTTTCCATATGTTTGTGAAGCTGTATCAGGATTTTTAAAATTATTTAATAGAGATTCCCTGTGGAAGTTGAGTTATCTCTGTAAGCCATAACAATGAGAAACTTCCTCATAATATTAACTTAACATCTCATAATAATGAGAAATGCTCTCTTAACAATGCCGTAGTTTCTCATAAAATTGTGAAATTTTCAGGTGATGAGAAATTTTCGCGTTAAAATGAGAGTTTCTTGTTATAATGGCTAAACGTCTCATAACAATGAGAAACGTCTCTTAATAATGAATTAGTTCCTCATCAATCATTATTATGAGAAAGTTTCTCATTACGAGATATTACAAAATTGTTTTTTTATGAGAAATGTTCTTATTACAAGATACTAAGTCATTATGAGAAAGTTTCTCATAATACAATGTTAAGTAATCATAATAAGATTTATTTTCTATTTTTTAACTTACGATAAAATGTCTCATTATTATGAGGAAGTTTCACGTTATTATGAGATACTAAGTCATTATTATGAGAAAGTTTCTTATTGTTACAAGAAGTTAGAGAAAGTTTCAGTAACACTTTATTTCGATAGTCCACTTTAGACATTCTATTAACAGTAAGTAACTTTGCAACTACATGTCAACTAGCAGTTAGTAGAATATTAGTAGACTGTCTGCTTAATATCTTCTAACACTTTCTTTGTCAACTTATTCTAACCCTAAACCTACCCTGTCTACTCTGAGAGTTAGTAGACATGGAGTTGCAAATTAATGAGAATTAGTTGACATGTAGTTGACATGTAGTTACAAAGTTACTTATAGTTAATAGAATGTCTAAAGTGGACTATCGAAATAAAGTGTAACCAAAGTTTCTTATGATGAGATGTTAAGTCATATGATTTTTTAAAAATATAACATTACGTCATTACAAGAAAGTATCATTATTATAAGATACTGAGTCATAATTACAGGAAAGTTTCTCATGAATATGACATGGAAAGTCATTATTTTGAGTAATTTTCTTTTTATTGAGATACAACGGCATTATGAAAACATTTCTTATTGTGAGAAAGTTTCTCACTAATGCAATGTTAAATCATAATAATGAGATTTATTTTCTTAATATCATAACATGAACTCACAGTTCTCATTATTATTAGATATTAAGCCATTATGAGAAAGTTTCTCATTATAATGAGATGTTGAGTCATAATAAAGAGATTTTTTAAAAATATTATAACATTAACTCATAAATACAAGAAGGTTTATCAGTATTATGAGAAAGTCAGAATTACGGGAAAGTTTCTCATTATGATATAGAAAGTCATTATTACGATAAATTTTCTCTGTAATGAGACACTAAGCCCTTATTATGAGAAAGATTCTCATTATTATGAGATACTAAGACATATTAATGGGAAAGTTTCTTATTATTATGGTACAGGAAGTCAATATGAGACATTTTCTCAATAAAATTAGTATAAGTCATAATTATTAAGTTTCTCTCTATTACGAATTACAGAATCATATGTTTAGCTGAACTTTCTATAGTATTCTCTATATTTAAAGGTTTTTAATAACAGTGCAAACCCTAAAAAAAGATCATTTTTAGGGATGCACGATATTGGATTTTTGCCGATATCCGATATTTTTCAACTCATTTTGGCCGATACCGATACCGATATATTTCCTTTTGTTTGGAAACAACACCAAGTCTATATTTTATATTTTATTAAAATATTTTAAATTTTGGTTAGTTTTTAACAAGAACTTATTTGTTAGAATTAAATAAACAATAATGAAGGTTTTTTGACAGTAAATTGAAGCTTTGAAAATAACTATAAATTAACTATATATCAATCACTGCATTTTTTCCCCCAGAAAGATGCAAGGTTAACCCTAACATTTGTAGATGGTCTAAAGCAAAAGAGTTGTAAAAATTCTGAAAATCTTTTAGAGCTTGTGATTTATTTAAAAAAATAAAACATATTACACATTAATGAATAAATCAGTATATATAAAATTATTTAATTTACAAGTTTTAAATTTTTTTTTCATGTAAGCTATAGCTTCTGACCTTTAAATCAAAACATACTCATGATTTTATGACATCAATTACTACTTTATTTAATCAGAAACACAGTCTAAATGTTATTTGTTTAGGCTATTTTACTTTTAATTTAATTAGAAGTAGGCCAACAGTGCCCCCTATGAATTAAAACTCATTACTGAGCAGGCGTTAGGACCCGCTGCACGTGCTATTACTGTTTACTCTATCACACACCAAACGCGTCATACAAGCTTTCACAGATTAAATGCAGCGATCCAAACAGTCAATCTAATCATCATTCAGACAAAACTTTGCTTCAAGAATGAGCCACACTGCTAACCTGATCTAATCGCTAGCACATCCTGAGCACATGTGAGTTAACGCATTCCTCTTATCAGCAAGACATATCGGCATAATTTTTCATATCGGGCCGATGCCGATATTTACAGTCGTGGTCAGAATTATTGGCACCCTTGGTAAATATGATCAAAGAAGGCTCTGAGCACATGTGAGTTAACGCATTCCTCTTATCAGCAAGACATATCGGCATAATTTTTCATATCGGGCCGATGCCGATATTTACATTTAAAGCCATTATCGGCCGATTCCGATATCAGTCCAATAATATTGTGCATCCCTAATCATTTTAATTTGAAATTTCTCACCCACAGGCTCCTCCTCAGTCACAATGATTTGTCCAGTCCAAGGAGCAAAGGGACCTACAGAACAACAGTATATTTTATTGCTTCCTTTGCTTTTAGTTTTTGTGTATTTGCTCTGTTGATCTTGTTGTACCTTTTCTTGTGCGGTCTGCAGGGTCCATAGCGGCTACTGGTTCAGACACACGAGATGAATGGCTCATGCCTGCCTTGTTCACCGCACGCACTCGAAACACATAGCTTCGTCCTTCCACGAGACCAGTTACAGGGAAGCGTGCAAACTTCACCGGAGTGTCATTGCATTGCGCCCAGTGTGTCATGCCAACTTCACACCTGCAGTGAGAAAAGGGAGGGAAATACATTTTAATGCACCAAGAATTACAATCTGATGTTCTACGGGGTTTCTGTTGGTTTTAAACATGTCTTTAAAAAGTCTTAATTCTCCCTTCCACAAATTAAGGCCTTAAAAAGGTCTCAAATCAAAGCAGAATGTCTTCATAGTCATGGCATTAAATGTTGCATGCAAAGCAAAAATAAAAATAGTATCTTCCTCAGTCGGTAGGTTGTCTTGTTTTCCAATACAAATATCTGAACATCCTTAAATGAAGATACATTTACTTTAGATGCAAAATGAAGATATGAAGTCTTGTTTTCTGAGAAATTGAACAAAATGAAGTCAGTTTATGCTTAAAACAAGAACATATCTCTGTCAATGGGATATGAATCTAGCATGAAATCTCCCTTTGAATTAAGTTGATTTTTCTGAGCCCACTTGCAGATATTTGTTCTTTTTCAAACATAAACTCACTTCATTTTAATCAGTTTCTCAGAAAATAAGACTTCTTCCCCCGGTTTCACAGACAAGGCTTAAACCTAGTCCTAGACTAAAATGTAAGTCTGATCTGTTTCAACTGAAAGAAACTTGCACTGACTAATCTTAAAACATGTCAGTGCCTTTGTTTTGTCTCAAGATGCACACCAGTAATGTTTTTTACTAAGCACTTTCATAAAAATTGCTTAAATGTCCTAATTGAACTTTGATCTAATCCTAGCTTACTCTAAGCCCCGTCTGTGAAACCGGGCCCTTAAGTCATTTTGCTTTTGTATCTTGATTTAAGAATCTTTAGAGGTTTGCACTGGAAAACAAGACACTTTTTGCAGTTTGATCAAAAGGTATAGTAAAAAATAATTCCATATTCTAGCTAAGCTACTTTCAATATCCATCGACAACTAGATTCTAAAGAAAACCAGCTGATGTTATATACAGTAAACTGCGTTATGCTGGTTTCAGCTGGATTTTCTGGTGATATGAGATTTAGTGTTTGTTTCTGGCCTATATGATGTTTATTTACATTACGTCCCCTTGGAATTATAAGGTTCTATCTGGCATTTTTGTCAAAATTGAGTTATTCACATATTCTTATTCTGTGACAATTTATTTACACTATGTGGTCGATTTTTTAATGTTGTGTACATTTTGGGACTTTTTATTTAAAAAACAAAAAGGTTCTATCTACACAGTCGAATGGAATGCAAAAAAACTTTGAAGCTCAATATCTCAGAACTACTCGGAATGCAGATAGAACCTTATAATTCCAAGGGGACGATTATACATTAGAAATCTATATGGATAACATCTTCATTAGAGCTTTTTATTTGATTTTGTGTGTTGTTTGTATACAGATGCAGTGACCTGTCAACAAAATATCCCAAAATGGGGCTTCCTCCATCCACAGCAGGCTGCTTCCAGGTAACGATGACATAATCTTTATTAGCATCCAGACTATGAACATCTAACGGTGCACCAGGAGCTCCAGCAACCTCTGCATCAGCATCTAACAAACACACAAATGAAATAAAGTCTGAAATAATAATTTAAGCAATTGCAATTAGTTTACATCAAGCAACTGCATGCTATCCCTTGTGAAAAAGTAGTGCACTTATTTGTATTAAATGTGCACTTGTAGTGTACTTCAAATCTTAAAAGCATATTTTTATAAAACTGTACTTGCAGATAATGTTAATGACATAAAAGGCCACTTAAGTGACTTAAAGAGAGACACTTTCATGGCTGTTTCTTTACACCCTTAAATACATTTTTAAAAAGTGCACTTTGTAATAATGTCAAATTAAGTTTTACTGTTTAAATTATGTTTTAATAATATTTTGTTGTGCTTTAAAGGAGCACACTTATTTTGATGTGTAAGATTTTTCAAAGTTGTATATAAAGATTATTGGAGTGTGTTCACTATATCAGTTTTTCTACTTAAAAATTTTGCATTTAATTCTTTGTAATTGATCGTGAAAACTTTCTGCACCAGTTTTTTGTTTACTTGTATAGCAAGTGTATAATTAAGTACTCTTTTTAAAAGTATGCTAAAGTGTACTTCTTTTTCACAAAGCATGGTACAGTGTTGTTGATTAAAATCTAAATGCAAATGAAGTTTTATAAAGTGTATTATTGCAGTATTTTAACTAGGGGAGTGTTGAGAACTTCATTCGTCGAGGCAGTTTCACAGCTCCTTCATCTGAATGTCATGACGGCACAGACACAGCATGATAAATTTAGAAAGAAACATGAGCTGGGAATAAAAGGCCACTTAAGTGACTTAAAGAGAGACACTTTCATGGCTGTTTCTTTACACCCTTAAATACATTTTTAAAAAGTGCACTTTGTAATAATGTCAAATTAAGTTTTACTGTTTAAATTATGTTTTAATAATATTTTGTTGTGCTTTAAAGGAGCACACTTATTTTGATGTGTAGACTAACATACATACAAAGTATATTTTAATTACCATATAAGCTTGAACCTGCTTTTACACATTAACTATATTTCAAAGAAGTTATTATTAAAATTACATATAAGTCCTACTTAAGTGGATCATAAAAGCACTTAAAAGTTCAGCTAACTGCATTTACTACAAATTATCATTTAATTGTAATTAACTTTTGCGGTTAAATGTCTGTAAACATTACATTCAGTTTGCACTTACATTATACACACACACACATATATATATATATATATACATATATATATATATATATATATATAAAACTCTAAAAAAAAAAAAAGATTTTTCAAAGTTGTATATAAAGATTATTGGAGGGTGTTCATTTTGCATTTAATTCTTTGTAATTGTTCGTGAAAACTTTCTGCACCAGTTTTTTGTTTACTTGTATAGCAAGTGTATAATTAAGTACTCTTTTTAAAAGTATGCTAAAGTGTACTTCTTTTTCACAAAGCATGGTACAGTGTTGTTGATTAAAATCTAAATGCAAATGAAGTTTTATAAAGTGTATTATTGCAGTATTTTAACTAGGGGAGTGTTGAGAACTTCATTCGTCGAGGCAGTTTCACAGCTCCTTCATCTGAATGTCATGACGGCACAGACACAGCATGATAAATTTAGAAAGAAACATGAGCTGGGAAGGGAGGCTTACAGAGACATGCAAATCTCACACACTGTACAAGCCAAAAGAGTGTGTCACAATATTACCAGCATGAATATTTTGGCCTGTAATAATGCAGCAGGCTCAATTAGAAATAGCTGAGTGTATTGGTCCTCACCTCTGACAAAGACATACGCTGAATGTGTCTCAAAGCCAGATTTGGTGATGACGCGAAGTGTGTAGAGTCCTTCGTCCTCCTTGTTGAGGTGTGAGAGAGTGAGTGTCGCTCTGTCGCCGCTCCAGTGCATCTGAACCCATTTTGATGGCACCAGCAGTTTATCTAAAATACAAATAAATACATCCATGCATTATGCGTCACTAGGCAGAAAATACATTTTAGTATATAAAGTAAAATATACAGTCAAAAGTTTTTTATGTTTTTGAACGACATAAAAATTTGATTTGAAAAATTTTAATATAAAAATATAAAAATATGAATTTTTTTAAATATAAAAATGTCCAATTTGTCTATGCTCACCAAGACTGCATTTTTGACCAAAAATACAGTAAAAACAGTAAAATTATGAAATATTATTACAATTTATAAAAACTATTTTCTATGTGAACAATTTATTTAAAAATCTGTTTATTTCTGTGATCAAAGCTGTATTTTCAGCATCATTACTCTTTTACATTACATTATCTTCAGAAATCATTCTAATATGCTGATTTGGTGTTTAAGAAAAATTTCTAAATTATTATCAATGTTGAAAACAGCTGTGCTGCTTAATATTTTTTTGTGGAAACAGTGCTGCACTACCAAGTAAAAAAACAAAAATGATACTTTTATTCATCAAAGATGCATTAAATTGATCAAAAAAGTAAACTTAAAGTAAACTTAAAAGTAAACTGCCAATAAAGACCTTTATAATATTCTAAAAGATTTATATTTCAAATATCTTTTGAATCTTTTGAACTTTCTATTCATCAAAGAATCCCGAAAAATAAAATGTTTCACAGTTTCCACAGAAATATGAAGTGGCACAACTGTTTCAACATTGGTAATAATCAGAACCATTATTTGTCACAGTGTTTGGTTGTGGTGCCCTGGACTGGTCACTTGAGGGCGCTATCCTGTTTCTATGTTTTATGTGTTTAACTATTAAAAAAAGAGTACCAATAGTAACTGATAATAATCGAGCAGTAAATCAGCATATTAGAATGATTTCTGAAGATCATGTGACACTGAAGACTGGAGTAATGATGCTAAAAATTCAGCTCTGATCACAGAAATAAATTACATTTTACAATATATTCACATAGAAAACAGATATTTTAAATTGTAATAGTATTTCACAATATTACTGTTTTACAGTATTCTTTGTCAAAGAAATGTAGCTTTGGTGAACATAAGAGCTTTCTTTCAAAAACATTAAAAAATCGTAAATATTTCAAACTTTTGACTGGTAATGTATACACCAATTTGCAAGAAGTAAAGATTAAATATGCATTGTAAATTGATATCAGGATTGGCCAATATTAGCAATAATATCTGGGGCCAGATTTACTAAACAGGGCAAATTAGCGTTAGAGCGCAATTCCATAAAAGCGCTGATGGGAAAATTCTGCGTGTGATTTACTTACAATACGCACATTAAAGAACCAAATCATTTCCATAATGACCAGCGCAATCTACCAAGAGCAGCGCAAATTAGTGTCGGCTTTAAGACATGCTTTTTTTGGGGCGTTAAATAATGGCACAAATATCAGTAATTTGATGAGCGCTCAATTTTGCGAGAGACGCTATCAGAGATTACAGTCTTACCATCTCTGTACCACTCTATCTCAGGCTGGAAGCGCTGCAGTGACGGGTAGATGATAACAGAGCAGCCAAAACTCAACGTCTCACCCTCACGTCCAAAAGACACACCAAACTTCTCCACGAGGTGCGTCTCGAATGTCACTCCATACTCCAGACAAGGTGCTGCAGTGCACACGCACATTCAATTCAGCTTTATTTTATGAAAATGCAGTATCGATGGGTAAGACTCCAGGATTCATTCACCTTGTGGAAAATGATGCATACATATGCGCACGTATATATAATGAAACATACAGTTCATGTACAATGAAACTTTTCACATGAACACCATCAAGTATTGAAAGGAGACTGACAGCAGGCATCGTTTAGGTGGAAAACAAATTCATAAAAAACACAATAAGATAACAAAAGAGCGGTGAATGCTAGTGACTATAGGAAGACATTTGCATTGACAATGCTGAGACAAACAAAGAATAGAAAACAGAGACACTTCCATGAAGATGAATACAAATACACACACAGAAACTGGAAATGGAAATAATAAACACAAGATATTTCTGCAAGAAATCTAATGTCCTCAGTATGGAAGCTGGTTTCCACATCGTTTCGCCCATGTTTCGCAATTCTGAGATGAGAAGTCATAATTGCGAGATATAAACTCGTAATTGCGAGAATTGCCCAAAAATTAGAATTCTGAATTAAAAAAAAAAAAAAGTCGGAATTGCGACATAGAAAAATGTGAATTCTGAGTTAAAAAAAAAAAGTGGGAATTGCGACAGAAATTTTTTACATTCTGAGTAAAAAAAAAAAGTTGGAATTGCGACACGGAAAAATTTGAATTCTGAGTAAAAAAAAAGTCGGAATTGCGACAGAAAAATGTGAATTCTGAGTAAAAAAAAAAAGTCGGAATTGCGACACGGAAAAATTTTAATTCTGAGTAAAAAAAAAAAGTCGGAATTGCGACACGGAAAAATTTGAATTCCAAGTAAAAAAAAAAAGTCGGAATTGCGACAGAAATATTTGAATTCTGAGTAAAAAAAAAAAGTCGGATTTGCGACAGAAATTTTTTAATTCTGAGTAAAAAAAAAAGTCGGAATTGCAATAAAAAATGTCAGAATTGTGCGATGTAAAATATATATTCAAGTAGAAAACAAATAGATAATTTATGAAAACAAATAGATAACTTTTTTTTACTGTATTCTTTATCAAATAAATGTAGCCTTGGTGAGATGAACAGTTGAAATGGCAAGATATAAACTCGCAATTGCAAGAAAAATGTCAGAATTGCGAGATGTAAAATCAGAATTTAAAGAAAAGTCAAAATTTTAAGAAAACTCAGAATTGTGAGAAAAATGTCAGAATTCTGAGTTTATATCTTGCCATTCTGACTTCTTTTTTCTCAGAATTGTGAGATAAAAAGTCTTAATTACCTTTTATTCATTTATTTATCCCATGGTGGAAACGAGCTTCCATACGAGCCTTGTCTAGTCTGAAATATTTTTTACATTTTTAAAGGAATATGAAGGAATATTAAAGGAATATTCCAGCTTACATATAACAAACAAAAATAAAAATGTTTACAGTAATGCACTTTACAATGGAAGTTTAAGGGTCCAGTTGCCTCTAGATTTACATTGCAAGTGCATTACAGTAAACATGCTTTTGTTTGTTTTTTGTTATGAGAAGTGATGGAATTATTTTCTGTGATACTTCGTTAGATTTTTTCAACAGTTCTTTTTTATTCTCCAAACTGACTCTATCAAGTAATGTAATACTGGCCTTATTGTAAAGCTTAAATGTTGAACGATTGAATGTTTCATTTTTCAAGACAAACATGCAATATTGGGATAATAGCAATTCCATATTTAAAAATGGATACTAATCCAGCACATTGCATGTAACTTATCAAAGCAATCCTGAATGTTATCTATATTAGACAAATTCATCAAGATAGAGAAGAAAACAATGAGAAGAGACGATCATGCATATAAGATGATCAGGTAAACCAGACGAGACTGAAACATTAAAAGAACTTTATAGAAAAACCTTCACCAAGGTTACCTTTGAAGCCGAACTTTCTGCTTTCTGCACCAGCGAATCGGAAACAAAATAGCCATTAGCCAGCTTACATGAAAAACTTTAGCCTCATGCTCACAGCTTCACACACTTCAGCAAAGCACATATACAGAAATTGTGAAAGAGAGCAATTAAGTACCAGGTTTTATACTGAAATACTTACGGAGTCTGGGAGATGGCAGAAACTCATCAATTTCTCCTTTGAATCCTAAATGTCATATCACACAAAACGTCAAGATTTTTCATGTTTTATCAGATAATTGGACAATGTTTTCCTTATGATCCCCTTATGACCCCTTTTGAAACACTTAGCAAGTGACCTTCCATAACAGAAACTACGTATTTTCATTCTTCTAATGAAACTGTAAACAGAATTTGACTTACTCACTATTCATATATTTCACTCACATGACTTTTTCCACTGATCTGCCATATTTATGACCATCAGTGGGACATAAGTAATGGCAATGAATACAAAAAAACATGAATGTAGATGCCAAGTAAAAGTGTTAACCATTGGATTTGATCCATACCAGGTCATTTTTACACATTTCAAGTTAAAAAATCTTTAAAACCCATCTTAATAAAACAGATGAATAGGACAATAAATACATACCAAAATACATTTTGTATTGAGTAGTAAATAAATTGATTTATTGGTACTTTTAATAGACTACAATTCAGGACTTCTTTGTGAAAGCTGTACATTATGGGTCAAAAGTCTAGAATAATTACACATTTTTTTAATGTTGATGAAGCCTCTTCTGCTCACCAAGGCTGCATTTATTTGATCAAAAACATTATTCATACATTATTATGATCGTTCAGAAATCATTCTAATATGCTGATTTGCTCAATTATTATTAATTATTATTTACACTTAATATTATTTGATATTAATAGTGGTTCTTATTATTATCAGTGTTGAAACTAATATATTATAAATGTCTTTACTGTCACTTTTGATAAATTTATTGTGTTCATGCTGAATAAAAGTTGTTTTTTAAAAAGAAAATCTCACTTACCCCAAACTTTTGAATGGTAGTGTATTAGTTTCCACAAAATATTCAGCAGCACAGCTGTTTTCACCATTGATAATAATCAGAAATGTTTCTTGAGCAGCAAATCAGCATATTAGAATGATTTCTGAAGATCATGTGACACTGAAGACTGGAGTAATGATGCTGAAAATTCAGCTTTGATCACAGAAATAAATTACATTTTATTACATATTCACATAGAAAACAGTTCTTTTAAATTGCAGTATTTCACACTGTTTTCACTGTATTTTGATCAAATAAATGCAGCCTTGGTGAGCAGAAGAGACTTAATCAAAAACATTAAAAAAATCTTAATTATTCCAGACTATTTGTCCATTAGTGTCGTTGCTATTACGGCTGTTTAGTGTTTCTCATTAGGAAGATTTTAGGATGATTTATTTCAGACCTACTTTTGACGACAACAGAAGCAAAAGCAGAGGTCTCGCCCTTGCTGTTCATGGCCGACACACGATACTGTGCAGTGTCATCGAAGTCACACCTGGAATTACAGACAGACATGTTGCACACCTGACCACTGCAAATCACTCTATCTGCTTTAAGAGGATGAAGTCCATGTGCGCTCACTTGTTAATCTCCAGGGAGTGGACGCTGTAGCTGCTCTCCACTTTGTACTTCTCTGGCGTGGCCATCGGATCAATACTAACATTGTTCTTGTACCTAAGAGAGAAGAACGAATTTAAATACTTTGGGATAATGTAGTGCATCAGAGCTTTTTGACTGAAAAGGCCAAGTTTACCCTCCACAGCATCTCAATCCAAATACAAATGCACAAAAAAAAACTGCTACTGAAATCATTTTCACTCAGAAATTGCTAGTGCATTTCACAAATATAACAAAGAAATGGCAGGTAAAAATGACTAAAAATGCTGCATTGTGCATGTTAGGCCAGTAGTTGGCGATGCTACTTTCTAAAGAACACGTAATACTGTATGTATGCGCATGACGTCACTATTTCACGAATTTGGGTTTTTTCACATGGAGATGATAACGGTATCATTTTCAAAAACTTGCACTTTGAAACCTGTTTTGAAAAGTTTTCAGGCCCCTAAAATGCCTTTATCATGTAAATGCCAAAACGCATTAAAATGTTTCAGTTTTTAGTTGAAAATGGTGTTGTGTACACGTTCCCTGAATGGAGGCAATTTTGATTTCAAAATAATTTTCTTACTCGAAATAAAATAAAGTTTAACTGACATGATAGCCAAGTCGCTGTTCCTTTCACCACAGAAATTTCTTAACAGAACGGATTTCGACCTTCAATGAAAGATTGCTTATTTGTTGTTACAGCTTGGCAGTAACGATGGGGAAGTGAGCCTTCCAGAGAAGGGTGCTACAGAGGCCACATCCTTCCCGTAGGGAGGTGACATGTGGAGACACTGATATGGGCGCTCACATCACGATCACACTGAAAGAGGCGCTCACATCCCCGGGTGAGGGGGAATGGCGCTGTGAGAGCTGAACTCGTCCTACATGGCTTAGATGGTGAGCGGCCTTTGCCTTCCAGCCGATGACCGTGGGCGGGCAGAGATGCGTGGCCACTGACTCATCATGGGGAGGCAGTCTGTCGTACCCTTTTTCTTCGGCTCCGTCGACAGACGTGAGGTCGGATGAAGAGGAGGCACGTAGGCGGGCCGAGTAGGGGGCGCGCCACGATCTGGTCAGCTCTTCATGGACCTCAGGAAAGAATGGTAAAGCCCGTTGTCAAGTGGCCTGACAGCGCCCCGGCAAGAACCACTCATCCAGGCAGCTACGGGTGGGCTCCTCCGGTGGAGACCACTCTAAACCCAGCTCCTCCACAGCTTTAGACAGGACGCGGAAAAGTTCGGCGCCCATGCCCATGCTGGACTCTGCAGACGGCAGGGAGGCGGGGTCGTAGGACGAGCCCGGCAGCTCCTCCGCGTCAGAAGTAGCCAACGACATGCTGTCGACCATGGCATCACACTCGCTCCCACCGAACGAGACCAGATCGCTCGCAGCCGCAGAGGGATGCTGGTCCGGGTGAGAGAAGAGGACGGGGGAAGCCTCTCTATGTGGAGAGAGTGAGGCATGCGGGGGCTCAGCCGGCAAGATGGTGGCGGCAGGGGACCAGAAGAGACCGTGACTGCTGCAGGAGCTGAAAGCGGCTGGGGAGTGGCGAGTCAGACGAGCAGAGAGGTCTTGATCCACTGCTGGGCTCTTCCACGGCAAAGGGCTTTGAGTCTTGTAGAGCAAAGATCTTGAAGTCGTCACCGAAGGAGAAGAAATCTGAGATCCTATGGCGAAATGCCCGCTTATATAGCCAGATGGCCCCCCCACCATATGTCACATCTGAGAAATCATTTATCTCTGTGTGATCTCTGTGTAAGTGTCCCATCTTTCACCTCAGCATCACAATTTTCTTCACCCTCTGAAGTTTCTTTCAACAACAGCACATGCCACTTCATCATATACCTGGTCACTCACATCACTGTGTTCGCTTTCGAAGCATTTCATGCAGTATAGCATATATCATGTATGCCTTACCTTCATGTCACACTCTTAAATCTGGTGTGTTCAAAAACATGAACACTTGTGATCTGAATGTTTTAACAGTTTATTCTATATAGCCAGATGGCCCCGCCCATTCTGGCGGGCTCTGGCGAGCTTCGTCGCTATAGACTCATGCAGCTCTGCTGCCGAGCCATTGGTTCGTTTTTAATTTACTGCACGAACCAATGGCTGTGCAGTTACACTGCGTTATTGAAAAGGCTTCAGTCATCAGAGAAAAAGGAGTTTTCCCCCATAGTGTCTTAGCAGACGCAGTACAAGTGAAGTATCGATAGGTATCTCAATCATACTAAAATAACACTGCTTATCACATTATAATCTTTACGTAATGCTACCATCATTAGTCGTATACTGTACATCTCTAAGCATGTGTGTTTGTGTACACATGTGCATGTGTTGTGTAAGTATGTGCATGTGTGTTTGTGTGTGTGAACTCACCAAACAACGCGTGGTTCAGGACATCCTGAGATGGTACAGTGCAGTCGCACACACTGTTTCTCCCAAACAGTGTGGGATCGTGGCTTGATCACAAACTCCGGTGTGTGCATCAGGCTGTCCTCGTTCAGATGCTTATGGTACTCTTCGTTCTCATATATCTGAGGACATGCAGCCATTCATATAGTGTTCAGAAAGTGGCAACATTCTTTGGTCATAAATGCATTATGAACATGCAGGGAAAAAAAAGTTATGCATTTATGAGCAAACGCAATTACTATGTCAAGATACAAACTGCATCAGAATATTTTGACTAATCCCTTGATTTGTAAAAACAAAAACAAAAAAACAGTATACAGCAATTCACTTACAATGGAAATCTAAAAAGCAGGGCATTGCAATGAAATGAATATTAAAATATACCGTTCTAAAAAATATACTGTTCTAAAAATATAACCACAAGAATCAAACATCATACATGTTACTAACCTTGTTCGTGCAAAGTTAAAAATTTCAGCTCCTGTCATAAATATCCCTTGTGAAAAAGAAGTGCACTTTATCATCACTTTTAAAAAGAGCATTTATTATGGAAATAATATACTTGAAAAGAATATACTTAAGTGTGAACTGAATGTAATGTTTTCGGACACTTAATTGCATGTTAATTGCAATTAAATGAAAATGTATTATAGGTTAAATTTATACTAAATGCAGTTAGCTGAACTTTAGAGTGTTTTTAACTCACTTAAGTAGGACTTAAGTGTACATTTTATATGAAATTTGATTTATAAGTAACTACTTCTATTGTCTTTGAAATAAGGTTAAAGTACTGATGAATGTACTGACAAGCATTTATGGTAAACTCAAATATTAATGTAATTTCTATTGAAACTTCTATGTCATGTATTTAAATACATTTGTAATTATACATTTGTAATGATTCATTTGCAGTTTAGTACATTTAAATATATTAACTTTAAATGTAATATTAAATAATACACTACAGTTAAAATTAAAATTATAATCAAGTACTTTACATGATACACATAAAAGTGACTTTTGTTAGTCAACACATCAAAATAAGTGTACTTAATTTTGGAAACATTTAATTTTACATTATTAAAAGTGCACTTTTTAAAAGTGTACTTAAGTGTGTTAAGAAACAGTGATGAAAGTGTCTCTTTAAGTCACTTAGTTGACCTTTATTTCATTAATATTATCTGCAGTTAGTTTTTTATATAATTAAATATTTATATACCTATATATTTTTATATACAATTAAGTGCACTTCTTTTTGACAAAGAATGTTATGGTGACTTACCAAAAGATGATTGTTTACAAAGAGAAAATCCACCCAGAGCAATTACAGTAATGCATGGTAAACATGAATGTGATTCTTCCATTTGCATCTTCTATTTATAACAGATTCACAAAATATTTGCACGAAATGCATTAAGCATTTATAATGTGTCCATTGAGACTCAGGCTAATTCACTTACAATGGAAATCTAAAAAGCAGGGCATTGCAATGAATTGAATATTAAAATATACCGTTCTAAAAAATATACTGTTCTAAAAATATAACCACAAGAATCAAACATCATACATGTTACTAACCTTGTTCGTGCAAAGTTAAAAATTTCAGCTCCTGTCATAAATATCCCTTGTGAAAAAGAAGTGCACTTTATCATCACTTTTAAAAAGAGCATTTATTATGGAAATAATATACTTGAAAAGAATATACTTAAGTGTGAACTGAATGTAATGTTTTCGGACACTTAATTGCATGTTAATTGCAATTAAATGAAAATGTATTATAGGTTAAATTTATACTAAATGCAGTTAGCTGAACTTTAGAGTGTTTTTAACTCACTTAAGTAGGACTTAAGTGTACATTTTATATGAAATTTGATTTATAAGTAACTACTTCTATTGTCTTTGAAATAAGGTTAAAGTACTGATGAATGTACTGACAAGCATTTATGGTAAACTCAAATATTAATGTAATTTCTATTGAAACTTCTATGTCATGTATTTAAATACATTTGTAATTATACATTTGTAATGATTCATTTGCAGTTTAGTACATTTAAATATATTAACTTTAAATGTAATATTAAATAATACACTACAGTTAAAATTAAAATTATAATTAAGTACTTTACATGATACACATAAAAGTGACTTTTGTTAGTCAACACATCAAAATAAGTGTACTTAATTTTGGAAACATTTAATTTTACATTATTAAAAGTGCACTTTTTAAAAGTGTACTTAAGTGTGTTAAGAAACAGTGATGAAAGTGTCTCTTTAAGTCACTTAGTTGACCTTTATTTCATTAATATTATCTGCAGTTAGTTTTTTATATAATTAAATATTTATATACCTATATATTTTTATATACAATTAAGTGCACTTCTTTTTGACAAAGAATGTTATGGTGACTTACCAAAAGATGATTGTTTACAAAGAGAAAATCCACCCAGAGCAATTACAGTAATGCATGGTAAACATGAATGTGATTCTTCCATTTGCATCTTCTATTTATAACAGATTCACAAAATATTTGCACGAAATGCATTAAGCATTTATAATGTGTCCATTGAGACTCAGGCTGTTCAACAGAATCATTGGTTTTATTTGTCCAGTCGTGTCAGTGTGAATATAATCTCCTTGAGGATTCCCTCAGCGATGATCAGCACATCACTTGTCGACAACAGTAGTTTCATAGTCGCTTTAACACACACCACAGATTAACACACCACACAACCACATAAAACATTACAACCCTTGAAATCCGGCACCACGGTGGCACGGTTTGTTGGCCCCAGGATCAGAACTAAATAAAGTTTGTGTCGTGATACTTTCTTGATCTTTTTCTATCTAAAAATAGGGAACATACAGTATGCATGAGTTTAATAGTGTTCCTCAAAGCCTCCAATCAAAGCAAACTCAAATGCATCTTCTGTTGCACAATTAGTTCAAACAATAAAATTCCCATCTTCAAATAGTAAATTACTTGAAACAATAAAACTCATTTGTTAATTGAGTGTGTATTTTTACCTTTGTGTTTAGTAACATGGGCTGGTAGCACTTTATTTTAAGGTATCCTTGTTACACGTTACTGTACATGTACTTACTATTGTAATAACAATAAATTATGCAAGTAACCCTAAGACAAACCCTAACCCTAATCTTAACACTAACCATATAGTAAGTACATGTAGTTAATTAATATTACTCAGTACTGTATAATTACACAGTAACAAGGGCACCTTAAAATAAAGTGTAACCCATGGGCCAAATCAGTTTGCAAATATATGAGTTTTTTAAATAAAAGCTTAAATCATAAAATGTTGCTGCACTACTAAAAATAATCTACAATTTCTGAATAAAATGAGTGTCTATTTACATTTAAATGGGATGTTTTTGACTGTTTTGTTATCCATCAGATGTACAATTTGAGTTACCATTGGAGTCAATTGAGTTATACGCTGAAGATTAATACACAGGGTTAGGCGATTGTTCAAATAGAGATGCTTTTCTACCCTTGTGAAAAAGAAGTGCACTTAATTGTACTGAATGCGCACTTGTACTGTGCTTCAAATCTTAAAAGAATATTTTTAGAAAATGGTATTTGCAGATAATATAATATTAATGAAATAAAACACAAGTGAATTAAGAGAAACTTTCATGACTGTTTCTGAACACACTTAAGTACTCTTTTAAAAAGTGACTAATAATGTCAAATTAAAAATTGTACTTTAAAGTATATTTTAAATCATTGTTTGAATCTTTTGTTCTGCTTTAAAGAAGTACACTTATTTTGATGTGTTGACTAACGTACTAAAGCACGTCAAGTACTTGATTACAATTTTAACTGTAGTGTGTTATTTGATATTACATTTAAAGTTAAAATATTTTAAATATAATACATTGCAACGTTATCATTACAAATGTGTAAATACAAATATACTTAAATATGACATACAAGTTTCAACAGAAATTACATTAAAGTATAATTTAGTTACCATAAAAGCTTGTTAATAAAAGACGTACTTAAGTCCTATGTAAATGGGTCAAAAAGCACTCTAGCATTCAACTATTTCTATTAAATATGCTCTTAAACTTAAAATCAAAGTTAAATAAAAAAAATAATAATTTAATTGCAAATAAAATGCAGCTAATTGTAGGAAAGTATTTAATTCAGTTCGCACTTAAGTATATTATTTCATAGTATATTATTTACATAGTAAGTACTATTTTTAAAAGTATGTGCTTCTTTTTCACAAGTGTAATAAAGCAAAAGAGCACTCAGAGCCGTATTGCAGCTCAGTCCAACAGTTTGTAGTTCTTATAATGTAAATTTAAGTGAGAAGTGTTACTTGACAAATAGCCATTCATTAAGAACTGTTATGAAGAGAAATGTATATTTAATCTCTAACCACAACAGCAGTAGTGAGTTATGTGTTGAGGGACTAGGATCTCCACTGACCCTCTTGCTAAGCGAGATGCGCTCTGCTGACTCCCTCATGACGGTTCTGTGGGACTTGTGTTCGATGCGCTCCGACTCCACGCCGCTAGCGAAGAGGTCACGACGTGCCAGATAGCCAGCGCTCTCTTTAGCGCGCGCTTCCTCAGTGTCTGATAGGCCGCTTTGAAACTCATGACTGAGGGGGGAATTATGTAGCATCACATTCACACGTCTCTCGAATTAAACAAAGCAGTGCAGCACAATACAACATACATTTTGTCACATTATATATACACAATGGTTATGAAAACAAAACAAAACAGAAAGCCACGTCACATCTGTGTTCTTTAAGAGAACTTCCAACACCTTGCTATGGCAACCTCACATCCACCCTTAAAGGGAGGGTTTACCAAAAATGAAAGTTCTGTCATCATTTACTCATCCTCAAACACAAAAGGAGATATTTTGAAGAATTTTGGTAACCAAACAGTTGTATTTTTTCCCAGTATGGAAAAAATACTATGGAAGTCATTGGCTACCGTCAAATATTTGGTCACCAACATTCTTCAAAATATCTTCTTTTGTGTTCAGCAGAAGAAAGAAACTCATACAGGTTTTGAACAACTTGAGGGTGAGTAAATTATGGCAGAATTGTCATTTTTTGGGTAAACTATCGCTTTATTGCAGCAAATTTTCTTACCAAAAGCCATTCTGGCTGTATAGTATTCCTGAGTGAGCTCAAAGTTTCTTTATAGATTAAAAGGGTTCTCAATGTTAAATTATAGTTCCCATCAAAGGTTTTCCCTTGTGAAAAAGAAGTGTGCTTAATTGTACTAAATGTGCACTTGTAGTGTACTTCAAATCTTAAAAGTATGTTTTTTTTAAAAAGTGGTACTTGCAGATAGCATAATATTAATGAAATAAAAGGGCACTTAAGTTTTATTTTAAAGTATTTTACATCATGTTTTAATAATCTTTTTTTAAAGTACACTTATTTCGATGTGTTGACTAACATACTAAATCACATGTAAGAATTTATGTTTCTTAACACACTTAAGTAGACTTTTAAAAAGTGCACTTTGTAATAATGCCAAATTAAAGGTTTTACTTTAAAGGACATTTTTTATGTTTTAATACTCTTTTCTTGTGCTTTAAAGAAGTACACTTATTTTGATGCGTTGACTAACATACTAAAGCACATGTAAAATACTTGATTATAATTTTAAGAGTAGTTAATTGTTCGATATTACATTTAAAATTAATATCTTGTATCAAATCGCATATTTATCATTACAAATGTGTAATTACACATATTTAAATATATGACTTACAAGTTTAAATTGAAATGACATTAAAGTGTATTTTAGTTCAGCATAAATACACTTTAATCATATTTTAAAGACATTCTAATTAATTATTACATATAAAAAATGCACTTAAGTCCTATACTTAAGTGGGTCAAAAATCACTCAAGTTCAGTTAATTGCATTTAATATAAATTTAAAATATAATACATTTTCATTTAGTTGCAATTATTATGTAATTAAGTGTCCAAAAACAATATATAATTATAATATATAAGAATATAATTTCAGTACTTTTTTAAAAGTATGCTAAAGTGTACTTCTTTTTCACAAGGGTTAAAGAACAATGCTAAATCATTTCTTCAATGGGATATGGCCATAAAGTCCTACAGTATGTGCAGCCTTTTTTAAAACTTTGTGCGTGTAGGGCTATAAATAGCATATTATTGAAGTGCTTGATAATACCAAACACATGCTAACAATAGAAATCATGACGTATGGAGCAGCTGCATGTGTTTGTTCCAACACAAACAAATCCCAGATTGTTTCTTTACCTGCCCCTGAAGATGGGCACCACATAACCAATGATCTGGTTCTCCTTGTCCATGGCCATATAGGTTGGTTTGACTCTCTTGGGCAGAGGACTCAGCCTGGGCTCATCTAGAGCCGTGTATGTGGCAGCTCTGATGCTGCAATGGTGCAGAAATCGCAACATACACACATGTGTGTGAGTATCCAGCACTTCTTTCACACGCTATTATGAGTTTTAAAAGGGGTGTGGAGTTGTGAAGAAAGGATGTTAGGTTGAAAAACGTCTAAGATTGAATAAGGTTAAGGGAGTGAGTGGGAAGGAGGTTAAACACCTCAGTGATCCTGAAATACAATAAACCACCAATAAAAGCTTCATCAATGGTCAAAAGTATAAAGCAGTAGAATCTACACCCTCCAATCTACACTTAGTATTATAAGTCTATGAACTTTCACATTGACTGTCTTTCAATTGAGGGATGCTTTTTAGTGGTCTAATCTCCAAGAAACATCTGTAGAATTCTTCCACTTTTCTACTCCCTACTAAACAATTCCACATTAAACAGCATTTGTGGCCCATTTTACTTCAACAATGTGAAATATTCCAAGATACAGTTACAGGATATTCAACCTTTGTGGAAAAGAAGTGCACTTAATTGTATTGGAAGTGCTCTTGTTGTCAGACTCTGTTCCATGTTTCGTGTGTGTCCTGCTCCCCATGACTTAAAGAGATACTCTTATGAGTTTGTTCATTAACATGCTTAAGAACACTCTGAAAAAGTGCACTTTGTAATAATGCCAAATTAAAAGCTGTACATTATTCACATTTTTGTTTTAATAACCTTTTGTGCTTTAAAGAAGTACACTTATTTTGATGTGTTGACTAAAATACTAAAGCACATGTAAAGTACTTAATTATAATTTTAACTGTAGTGTGTTATTTGATATTACTTTTAAGATTAATATATTTTAAATGAAATAAATTGCAACTTCATCATTACAAAATGTGTAATTACAAATAAATTTAAATACACAACATACAAGTTTCAATAGAAATGGCATTAAAGTATATTTTAGTTTATCATGAATGCTTGTCAGTACATTCAGCGGTACTTTAACCATATTTCAAAGACAATAGAATTATGAAGGTAAATATAAAGAAATATATAACGGTCAAAAAGCACTCTAAAGTTCAGCTAATTCCATTTAATATTCGAATTGCATTTGAATTTTAACTTTATATTTTCATTTGATTGGAATTAACATGCGTTTAAGTCTCCAAAAAACATTACATTCAGTTCACACTTAAGTATTTTCTTTTAAATTAAATAAAGGAAGATGTACTGGTAACTTTCTGCCAAGACATTATCCATTAATTTTATGGACATTTCCGTTAACCCTAAAACACAATGCAATTAAGTAAAAAATTCTAAATTTAAAATACAGGTAAAACCTGTATGTGTATATATATATATATTTTTTTTTTCTTTTTTTCTGTGTATATTATTTCCTTAGTAAGTGCTGTTTTTACAAGTATGCTAGAGTGTACTTGTTTTCTCAAGGGTTAATAGATATTCAACATGATATTCAATGTGAAAATGAACTTAGGGCAGAACTTAACTTTTTTTGTTAAAAAGTGGTCTCAGTATGACAAGTACAATATTAAATTGAATTTGTTGTGCTATGATATTCCTCATTTGTAAGTTTGATTGAATCTGCTAAATGAAATTCTAAGCTTAATTTCTGACCCGTGTGCATTCTTTTCTGAGTAATAGCAAACACAAATAAGTGCTCATAAATGAAAAAGCACATCCATTGTAACACCCAAAGCAATACGTGACGTTCACCACCAGATGTCCCAATCACCTGAGTACTGACTCGCTCCAGTCAGCACACCTGCTGCTCATTTGTTCATGTATCTTTTGAGTATTTAAACACTGGGTTATCCTCAGCTGTCTGTCAAGTCTTGTTTTCCATAAGAATGTAAATCTGAGCCTGGTTTCCCTACTACATTTGTTCTGCTCTTTGGATTATACTGTTCAGATTTATATAGTGTGTTTACATCCCAATTCCTCTGCTTCTAATCTGCCATTACACTCATGCCTTCAGACGACTTATACCCTTCATATACCCTTCACATATCACTATCTTCCTCATGCCTCTCACGAGTGTGTGTATAAATAGATATTCAAGAGTTCAGGAGAGAGATGGTGGGGGCACTTCGGACAGATAAAGTGATCCAAAACTAAGACCGGGATTGGACAAAAACTGTATTCCCCTAGCATGGAAAAGCTTTCAGTTTGCCAAATTTAGCAAAGACATTTGGGAGCACATATATCATTGGATAACGTGATTAATGGGGCCGAAACAGAAACCTAAGAGCCAACCTGCCATCCTGCTTAAATCCTGTACAGCACAGCAGCTCATAAAAGAGGGATCTGTTCAGGCTGAAAACAAATGCATACGTCCTCTTTTTCCTGGACATGTCCTGGCTGGGGCTTTCTAAAATGTCTGGGTTTTGGCTTTGCATGTTTTCCTATTGTTTTCATACTTGCCGAAGGTAATGACTGGAGAGTAGTTTGACCAATAGCATGCATGCGTTCTACATAATTAGCCAATCGTGGCATGCGAGAAGGTGGGATCTACAGAGAACGGACAAAGCAATTCAAATATGCGTACATATAATGTACAAGGACTGTAGAGAGGATCAGTAGGAATGCAAAGACAAAACTAGGACATTTTAGGCAAAAAAAGAGGACATATCGTCCCCTGAATGAATGGCCATTGGGATGGAGGAATGTCTGGTGGATTTGGAAAACAAGTGGTCAATAACAAGCTATCTTACATTTACATTTATCCATTCAGCAGGCACTTTTATCCAAAGTGACTTACAAATTAGAAATATAACAAACAATTCATCCCAAGGAGCAGTCTGAGAAACTTTGCTAATATACAAACTTTAAAACTTGCTCCGATTCTCAAATTTGGAAGATTACAGTCTAGAATAGAGTTAAACTAACTAAATAAACTTGATAAACTTGATCATTCATCTATTTTCTTCATTTATTTATCTTTTCTTTTTATTTTATTTGGTAGAATTATTCAATAAAAACCAAATGAATTTCTGAACCTATAATAAAACCCAGGATGGTCATATTTTTACATTACAGTTCTCTCACAAAAATTGTTCACATGTCTCGTTCTGTTCATGCTTTGCATGTGGAGGTGCTAAATTTTAGGCTAACTGAACAATATGGATATTCGACTGCAAAACTATAGGAAAAGAAGATAGTGTACATCTGTGCAACTCTGAAAAGAAGACAGTTTGCATCAGGTAAACTATTATTATTTATCATTTGAATAGAAGTAATTTAAGTTTTTAAGTAATTTAAGTGAAAAACACTTTTTCATAAAATAAAAATCATGCATTGGGAGCCTGTAGGCGCCTTGTGTCTGTTTGTAGATTAAAAAATGTGAAACTCTGCATATGAGTATCTGTTATTAAGGCCGTTTTCATTGTGCTATATACATCTAATCAAATACACTTTAAGCATTTGGTCTCTCTAAATCCCTAAATCCCACACACATACATACAGTAACTCAGAAAAGTAAATGCATAATGCATGTGACACACATAACAACATCTCCTTCTGTACACACTATAAATACACCATGACGTCAAGAACACCAAATGAAGTGGCAAGTTATGTTATGAATGCTATTTATATTACGACATGAAACCAAGTGATGAAGAAACCAATAAAATCATGACTGAGCATTGAAAGATTTCAGTTTGTGCAAGCTGTTGTAAGATTCTTGAAGCTACAGTTACATTAGTCCCGTTACAAGACACACAAGATAACCTTACGCTCTGACATTCAGAGTGACCCAGTAAGCAACAGCCGAGACAAAAACGAGCCAACAGTCACGTGACCAGAGGGAGCACATCAAGCAAAATACAGGCACAAATCCAAACCGCAGAAAGGCCTAAAAAGATTCACAGCAAGTTTCGAATCTAGGAACCAAACTTAAGTCTTAGATACTGTAAATGTGTGACTGTCCGTCGTTTAAACTCAACTAAAAGTCCTCTAGATAGCAGAACCAACTCCAATGACACTATTAACACTATCAAAAACACCAATATACCAAAGGTAAAGCCAATATACCATACCCACATATCATAAAGTGAACGTGACCTGTCAACCAAAGAAATTATAAGTGTCAGCAACAAGCACACTGCATGCAGAAAACAGCTATAAACTGCATGTTTTAAGGATGTTTTAGGTTGAGTGGGAGATATGGATTACACAAAGCAGGAGGGGCGACAGTAGTGGGTAATTTTTGTGTTCGGGTGAAGGATACAGTAAGTGTATTATAAGGAAGAGCTGGCTGCTGGAATGGGTTCAGGTTATGGGACTGCAGGATTTACTTCTGAAGTGACAGATCTCTCCATGCTCTCTTACCCCTTGGTGCTTTTGCTGCTATGTGAAGAGTAAGTATTAGAGCTCTGCTGGTATTGGCTGATAGCAGACTCCGTCTCTCGGCTACGGTAGCCGCGATCATAATGGCGGTGGTGTTTCTGGTAGAACGGTATCGATCCCGACATTGTGTCCTCTTTAGCTCAGATACTGTCTTCAGTTCTCAAGCTCTTTTAGTCAGAAGATTCAAAACTTTCTATCAACACATTACATATGAGTATTACCCCCAGTGATTTGTAAGGAATAATTTCACAGGCAAGACTGATCAGTGCTTTAACTTCACAGTCAATTTTCAAATTAGTCTGAAAATATTTGGTGCATTTCTTGTTTGTTAGCAATTTGCACTGTTGCTTTGAATTTCTGTTGACATGCCATTAACCTTGTTTAATTAAAAAAACAAAACTTTCTAGGATGTTTTTTTTTTTTTTTTTGACAGCAGTAAGATCTTACTGATATCTTAGACAGTACTTTTAGATATATATATATATATATATACAAAGTTTAGACTTAAATCATTTCTGCACCAAAAAGAATTTTAAACAGCTTTTTCATGCATTATGAGTTAAAAAAAATATGTATTTTTAATAATGACTGCAAAGTTAAGCCGTTCTCATGGTATTTTTAATGTCAGGAATTTATATGTTGCAGTTTAACACAATTCATTGATTATATTCAATTCCATTGTCCAAAATTATGGTTGATGCTTGCATGTTTTGCTGTTTCATTATTGTTTAAATAGCATTGCTAAATATAGGCTACCTTATTCTAAATGCATATGACTTTTTAAAACTTTTTTTATATTTCCAGTATCAGTGTCAGAATGCATCATGTTTCCATTGCCAGCCCATGCAATGCGACAACATACCCCACAAAAAGTCAGCGTGTTAAATAAATCTATTTTCAATCTTTTTTTTTTGTTTGTTTTTTTTGACCACCAACCTCAGTCTTCCCTTCGGATTTAGTATCAATTAAGATTCATAAAACATCCTCTGTTTCAGCTGACAAACTTAATGCAGCGGATCATCTCACCTTGCCAAAGGTCTGCAAACAGCTCGGAGCCGGACCGCAGAGCAGCGCGTCAGGAGCCCAACCAAGATCCAAATCCAAGCAAAGACGCAAACTGGCGCGGCGCTGTGAACGGGAGCTGCTGTCCACACAACAAAAATAATATTGGCGATGGCAGGAATGTCCAAGCGACTCTCACGACCTTTTATGGCGACAGGGGCCGTTAAATATAGCCGTAGTGCACAGGAGTATCGGCGCATTTTACGCTGCAGTTCTGTACTTAACGTAACTCTACGCATTATACACACTGGTGTTAGTTTATACGGTTGTCATATACAGTATAAAAAGTATGAATGATTTTGGGTTTTACATAATAACCCAGTGGCGTTTATTTAAGGAATGATAGTAGCCTATACAACACCGTTTTCAAACAAAACGTTACAGAAAAAAATATAGGACTATATATGCTATATGATGAACTAAACCTGTGATATTGAACATGTCCACTAAACTAGCTTAAACAGAAACGATCTCATTTTCATCTTGGAAAAACTGCATGAAGTGCCTACAGTTTGAATCAAGTCAACGAAATTACTAGAACTTTATTAATAGTAAAGGCCAAACCTTATATATGTACATTTAAAAAGAGCTGCCTGAGTCCTTCAGAAGGAAATGTAGGAAAAGGTTTTAAAGACATTTAAAAACTTTCCGTAATTTTTTCTTCTTCTTCTACTTGAATAAAAGTCACTGCTCATAGACAAGTTTTTCTAAATAGCTGGTAAAGAAATAGAGGAGGGCTGGAGCTTCAATCTGACCAATTTTGAGGTTGATCGATTAAACCCTCTAGCGCCACCAATGGGTCAAATAGGTTTACGCTATATAGCTTTAGAACTGCTTGGTGAAAAGTTGTGAAAATTGGAACAGAGATAAAAGAGGGTTGAAACTTCAATCTGGCAGAGTTTGGGTTCAGATTTTTCAAACCTTCTAGCGCCACCAATGGGTCAAACATTAACTTATGTTTACACTAATAACTTTCAAACAGCTTGGTAAATAGTTGTGATAACTGGCACAGAGATAGAGGAGGTTTGGAGCTTCAATCTGGCCAAATTTGCGGTTGGACTTTCAAAACTTTTAGCGCCACCAGTGGGTCAAAGTTGCACTGATGTTTATGCTAATATCTTTCAAACCATTTGGTAAGAAGTTGGGAAAACTTGCACAGAGGTAGAGGAGGTTTGGAACTTCAATCTGACCAGTTTTGTGGTCTGTCTTTCAGACTCTCTATTGCCTCCAGTGGGCAGAATATGCAGTGATGTTTACACTAATAACTTTCTAACCATTTGGTAAGAAGTTGGGAAAATTGGCACAGAGATAGAGGAGGCTTGGAGCTTCAGTCTGACCAATTTTGTGGTCCGTCTCAACCTTTTAGCACTACCAATGAGTCAAATTTGCACTGATGTTTATGTTAATGACTAAGGCCTGCAAGGCACAACCCCCCGGTTTCACAGACAAGGCTTAAGCCTAGTCCTAGACTAAAATGTAAGTCTGAGCTGTTTCAACTGAAAGAAACTTGCACTGACTAATCTTAAAATACATCAGTGCCTTTGTTTTGTCTCAAAAAGCACACCAGTAATGTTTGTTTCTAAGGCACGTTTATAAAAATTACTTAAGTGTCTGTGAAATATTCCCTGTCTGTGAAACCAGGCACTAATGTCTTGAACAAAGCCAAAAGCAGGGCCACTTCAAGCAATAAAACCGTATCAGATACAGATAATAAGTGCTTGACAGCACCTCTAACACCACTGACAGATCCCAAACAGGAATGTGATTCAGAAGAAAATGCCAAAGCCTGTAACACATGAGAGACAAAAGAGTGTTACCAGAGTGTTATCATTTACTCACTCACCCTCATGTTGTTCCAAACCCATAAGACTTTTGTTCATCTTCGAAACACAAATTAAAATATTTTTAATGAAAACTCTGATTCTGCAAAAAGTCCATAAAGACATTGTAGAAGTAATCCATACGAATCAGGTGGTTTAATCCAAGTCTTCTGAAGAGACACAATTGCTTTATATGATGAACAGATTTAATTTAGGCTTTTATTTGCATATAAACATTGATCAGCGCACATAAATAGAGAGCTTCAAATAAGGTAAACTGAAGCTCAAACCGCACTTGCTTGACGTGAGAAGCAATGAGGATTGTTCTTGCATATCAAGAAAGTACAGTTGAGTTTGGGTTCATTTGATGTCAGCATGCAAAGGTTGGGCCCGTTGTATTTATATTTACCAAGCAAACTAGATTTTTCCGGTTTGTCCATGGAGGAATGGTTAGATTACCTTCATAAGCCTCTGACCTTATAGTTCTCTCTTCATTTCAAAGGCCTTCATCTCAGCTGTGGTCTGCACTAACAATAGTCATGCTATTGTTATCCCCCATGACATACAACACATGCCAGCAACAGTGTGTGTGTGTGTCTTATTTGTATGGGTTTTTTTTTTTCTGTAGGCAGTCTGGCACCATTTATGCATATCTGTTAGACTTGCTTGAGACATCAAGGCATGCCTGCCACTCAAATGTTTGGAATAATTAAGATTTTTAAAAACATTTTGAAAGAAGTATTTTATGCTCACCAAGGCTGCATGTACATTTGATCAAAACAACAGTAAAAACAGTAATATTTAATGCAATTAAAAATAACTCAGTTTGAATATATTTTAAAACGATCCTTCAGAACCAATCAATTATGCTGAAGTGTTAACCATAATGCTGAATTACACCATTCTTAATAAAATAAACATTGTAAATTTTGTCCAGTTTGTATCTCTGAGCCAGTTGTTTTTGCGGAGTGGCTGTGGCCTTTACACGAGTATGCAAATAATGAAGAACTTTCATTTTAGCAATGTTTCTTGATTTTTACGTTTTGTTTTATCCATTTTAAACTCTTTTTATTAAAAATCATTATGCTTGTTGAATGGTACGAAAGAGGCAAAAGTTATTTTTTTTATAAAATGGCATAGGCCTATTCCAATTGGTAAAAGCAGGAAAGTGCGAGGTAGATGTAACTAATAAATTGAGTGAGTGCTTGTAGTTTATAAATACTACAGTAGGGCTCATCTTAATGCCACTCTCCCAAAACACTTAAGATTAAGCAATAATGCACAAAGTTCCAGTTACGTTGATGCCACTCAAACCAAGAGAGAATAGGCCTACTTTTCCTGGAAAAGCGTGCGTTTGTGTGTGTGCATGTTCAGACCAGCTGCCTGTTTATGAGACTCTTGTGGTCATGAATATGCCTGTGTATTTTCGTCTTTGTAACAGTGTTTGGAAGAGCACACGTTTGGCTGACCCTGGGATTGTAGCATGGGTTTAACACAGCTGCTGCACTGCGTCTTCTGCAGGACTTTTTTAGCATATCATTGCTTTTTTCTTAAAATAAATTGCACTATACAAAATATCTGATCAGAATTAGATGTATTGCCAAGTATGCTTATACACACACACACACACAGGGAATTTGTCTCGGTGACACAAGCTTCCGGTGCACAGTCAGACTGACAACAAAGCTCTGTAAATAATTTATAGGGATATTTTTCATATGGCATAATTTTGAATGCCTTCTTAAATGTAATAAAGAATTAAACGCGACTGCTGGAAAAAATAAAATTTGGGAGTATAATACGAATAATGACTTAAATTCTATCGTTTACAGCTAGCTTTTGTGAGAAAAGTGTTGTACAGAGTGCATGCTATAACATTTCGCACGCGCTTACAGCACAAATACGCTCTCTTGTGGCCATAGAGTATAATGCAATACTGAATAGATATCCTGATTTTTTTTGTTTTGTTATTGAGATACTACAGTAGAGAGATGACAAGAAAGCACTAAGAGGAGAATGGGGAGCGGGATCGGCAAAGGACCTCGAGACGGGAGTCGAACTCGGGTCGCCGTGAGCACAGTTGCACTATGTGTTGACGCACTAACCAGAGGCCCTATCGGTGCCGACAGATATCCTGATTATGAATGGTAGTATAACTCCCACGTGCCCACTCAGATCTTTGAGATTGACTTTTGGATGCAGCTTCCAAAAAAGGTATTTATATCATTGAACTTTTCCCTGAGGGACATAAAAGGGATTTTTTTAAAAATTAAAATAAAGTTTTGTCCGTATAGTTGAAATCAATCAGTCAACCAATCAACAAACAAACATGCAAACAAACAAACAAATAAATAAAAACACCATTCTTTGGACATGTATGATGCGTGCTTATAATGTACCGTTCAAAATGAAGACTTTTTTCATGTACTTTCACTGTTAAAAAAAATTAAATGCACTTGAAAATCGTTCAGTGGCTGTATCTAAGTTTCAACCATGCAGTGTTGCAACTTTGTATAACACAGTGTTAGCCTAAGTTCACTTATCTGATTTGAAATGATTAAGAAAGTCGAGTTTAAACTCAATGAAGCAGAGTAGGCACAATTGGACAGAAATTTGCCCAGTTAAATAAAGATGTTATTATAATAACAGACAATTAATTCATTTGAATGCAATTTTAATTATAAATTGGCTTGAGGCTTTTTTTCAATGAAGTTTTACATACAAATATTTACAAATTTACATTTTGAAAGCATTTTTGATTGGCCGAGGCTTTCGTTTTACTGTTCTTTTTTTTTTTACTCAATTGCATTTTTATTTTTATTTCAAAATATATTAGTGGCTCATTTAATGTATTTTTGTTTGTTTGTTTGTTTTTTGTAAACGACCAGTTTTTCAGGTAGGCTATGTATGATAAACAAATGTTTCAATCAATCAATAAATCAATAAATAAGTGACAATGCAATAAATGTAACGTCTACTCAAATAGATTTTAGACCGTATATGGTCATGTTTAAGAACGATTACGTAGAATTTGTTGGGGGCGTGTCTGGAGAAACCAACGCTGAAGATAAAGGGGTGTGGCATGTTTATAATATTTCATTAACGAACTTGGTCTCATGATAAAAGTATAAATATTGTGTAGAGAGTTTTAAACGAATTTTCTTAGCGTTCTATTCATGACGTATTGAC
Source organism: Sinocyclocheilus rhinocerous (assembly GCF_001515625.1). Classification (NCBI taxonomy): domain Eukaryota; kingdom Metazoa; phylum Chordata; class Actinopteri; order Cypriniformes; family Cyprinidae; genus Sinocyclocheilus; species Sinocyclocheilus rhinocerous. Next base: position 359,822 of record NW_015662974.1, read on the forward strand.
ACTAATTTCAATGATTTTTTACGGTCGCTTTGTCGCGTCCAGTGTACTAGACAGACTTTAGCTGTTGCGGCGCAGACACGGTGTTACTCACCTATCGAGAAGAAACAAAGCAACCTCGGCGTCCGATCGCAGGCCTTCCGCTCCTTGAGTTCTCTCCAGCGCTGGAAAGCTGATCCGATATTTACACGGGTCCTACTTCTTGCCTTAAGCCTTCGTTTGTTCTGCAGACGTTTTCCTCTTTTGTTTTTTATCCGCCATCTCTATCTTTCTGTCGCTTGGCACGGACTGAACGCTCTCTCCTCCACATCATGAGTAGACACGCCCCTTACTGCTGATTGGCTACAAGTTTGTTTTGCTATTCGTCCCGAATCAGTTTTCTAAAGCGTTTTTGAAAAATCGCTTACCCCACCTTTAATTCCCCCTTTCACAAATTAAGGCCTTAGAAAAAAATCTTAAATTGGAGCAGAATGTCTTCAATTCATTTCATCAAGTCGTTGCATACACGTTGCATTAAATGTTGCATACAATGCAAAAATGAACATCTTCCTAGGTGTTTTTTTTCCCCATGTATTCCAATACAAATGTCTAAACATCATTAAATCAAGATAAAGTTACTTGAGATGCAAAATGAAGATAGTCAAAGTCTTGTTTTGAGACATTGAAGTGAGTTTATGCTTAAAACAGGAACACATATTTGTCAAAGGGGTGTGAAAACTTGTTTCCCCTTTGAATTAAATAGATTTTACTGAGCCTATTGGCAGATACTTGTTCTTTTTTTAATATTAACTCAATTCACGTTGATCAGTTTAAAAGAAAACGAGACTATAAGTAAATTTGCTTCTGAAGTAAATGTTTTGATTTAAGACTCTTTAGATGTTTGAATTGGAAAATAAGAAATACTGAGCGAAGGACAGCACTTTTTGCATTTATTAGATCAGAATGTACAGTAAAGTTTATTGTAAAATGAGTTAAAAGTAATGCAGTAGATATTTTTTTGAAGTTGTATTTTCTCATGTACAACTCAATTTGTGATCCGTAGACGTTTACATTTAGTGAACTTACTGTAGTGACATATTGTGTTCCCTTCGACTTATTCCTTACATTTTCTTTACATGCTCTTAATAAAAATGTACCTTCAGGAAAACCTGCAGATACCTAGTTTTGCAGAACCACTAAGACATTGTCGATGTCTTTTCATTTTGCTCGGTGCACAAAAAGAATGCACAAAGTTTTTGAGCTGAAGAATAGTAAGCTGTTTATTTTTGGCAAGTGAATCTGTAAGTGTCTGGGCTTGTTTCTGATGTGTCTTTTGTTTTCCCAGCTTGTAGGTAAAGCCAAATACAGCCAAAATGTCGAGCAAATGTCGCACCAAGGGAAAGATCACCAAGAAACGCCCTCAGCGGGCAACCTCCAATGTCTTCGCTATGTTCGATCAGTCGCAGATTCAGGAGTTTAAGGAAGCGTTCAACATGATCGACCAGAACCGCGACGGCTTCATTGATAAGGAGGATCTTCATGACATGCTTGCTTCTCTTGGTAAGATTTTACTGGCATTGAGGACCACGGCTTATAATTCTTGCTTTTGTTTTGCATTTCATTGTTTTCAATTTAATTGTATTTTCTCCTGAGTACATAATGCAGACGGGAGAGGAACTGGTCACATTTGGAAGAGTGCAATGCCACTTTTCACAAAAGCAGTCTTAAAGGGATGGTTAACCCAAAAATGAAAATGTGATGTTTATCTGCTTACCCCCAGGGCATCCAAGATGTAGGTGACTTTGTTTCTTCAGTAGAACACATATGATGATTTTTAACTCCAACCGTTGCAGTCTATCAGTCGTATAATGCATGGCAATGGTAACAAAATCTATGAGAGTAAAAAAAACATGCACAGACAAATCCAAATTAAACCCTGCAGCTCGTGACGATACATTGATGTGTAAATACACGAAACGATCGGTCTGTGCAAGAAACTGAACAGTATTTATATCACAATACATTGTATGGGTCAAAATTATAGATTTTTCTTTTATGCCAAAAATCATTAGGATATTAAGTAAAGATCATGTTCCATGAAGATATTTTAATTTCCTACCGTAAATATATCAACTTAATTTTTGATTAGTAATATGCATTGCTAAGAACTTCATTTGGACAACTTTAAAGGCGATTTTCTTAATATTTAGATTTTTTTGCACCCTCAGATTCCAGATTTTCAAATAGTTGTATCTCTGCCAAATATTGTCCTATCCTAACAAACCATACATCAATGGAAAGCTTATTTATTTCCAAAAATTGACCCTTATGGCTAGTCTCGTGGTCCAGGGTCACATATGTTTGTGAATCTGATGTGTGGATCTGATCACTGTCTCTCAGGGAAGAACCCAAAAGATGACTATTTGGAGGCAATGATGACAGAAGCTCCTGGGCCCATAAACTTCACTATGTTTCTCACGATGTTTGGAGAGAAGCTTAACGGCACAGACCCGGAGGAAGTCATCCGTAATGCGTTTGCCTGCTTTGACGAGGAAGGAACAGGTGAACAGATTGTCTCTTATTGAATCCGTGCAACACAATTTCTGCTACAGTCGTGCTCGGCATCAATGAATGCCTTTAAAATGAATGCACTCTCTGCACTCAACATGATTTTTAAGCTTAAATATGAGGTTTATATATCTGAATTGCATGTAAAATTCCCATCCATATGAATTACAGAGTTTTAACAAAAATAAACTTAATGTGATGCATGTTTCTCAGTCGTGCATAAATGAAATGGGTAAAAAAATTAAAATAATGGGATAGTTTATTATTAACTGTTTGATTTTATTTAAATCATATTTTCCAAATGCATTTCTTGGAATCAGCATAATTCATTGTGACAGTTACATTTATTCAGTTCAAAAGTGAACGTGGTTAAGATATGGCTAGCTGTGAAATGAGTAATATTCAATTAGTGTATAAAATGCATGAGATTGAAACTATTTGGATTTATTGATGGAAAAATATATAAACCTGGACACTGTGTATTTAAAGCACATTCAGATTATTAGTATTATTTCAAAATGTCTTACCCGTTTCATTTATGTGAGACTGACAAATATAAAAATATGCATCACATTAAGTTTATTAGTTTGTGAAAACTGTGTAATGCAATTCAAATGCATCAATCTTTTTGAGCGTGAAGAATTATGCAGCTGTGGAGAGAAACTGAGTATAACAAAAATATTGAACTACCGAGGAAAAATACTCTCATTTGGAGACTTTGCTCTTAACAAACCCCGCAGATTGGACTAAGATGAAGCTGTGATTGTTTCTCCTCGCAGGCTTCGTTCATGAGGACTACCTGAGGGAGCTGCTGACCACTATGGGTGATCGATTCACAGACGAAGAGGTCGACGAGCTTTTCAGAGAAGCGCCCATCGATAAAAAGAGCAACTTCAACTACGTGGAGTTCACCCGTATTCTTAAACACGGAGCCAAAGACAAAGACGATTAAACAAACAAAACGCCCCGCATCCTCTTTAAAAACCCCCCTTTAGGTGAGAGAAATCCGTGCTGAATCCCCATGAGAACCCACCTCTAACTTTAATATACTGAATGAAAAGTAAGCGTTTACTCTGTGCAACTCACTGGAATAAGATCTCATATTTTGAATGGGTTATGATACAGGATCACAGTTAGTGTCACTCATGGTTTGAGCTGTTAAAATGCAAGATTGAACCATGCACCTTTTTTTTTTTTGGCGGTGTTTAAACTAGTTTTTTTCTTAGGCTTGCGTGCCTGTGTTTTGTTTTATGCCAACTGGAACAAATTCCACTTGATTTCATCACACCTCACTGTTAGCTGGTGAAAGTATTTTATAAGTGCAGGGCTCTCATGGATCATGTTTCTATATATTTTGACCATGTCTTAGGTTTTTATAATGGTAACTTGAAAGTAGGGTTGCAAAAAGGTGGAAAATTTCCAGTAAATTTCGGAAACATTCCAAAAGTTTTGGAAAATTTCCAGGATTTTTAAAAAAAAATATTCCAGGGATTTTTGGAAATTTTCCACCCCCTTGCAACCCTACTTTAAGGTACATAGTCTCACTCCGTAAGTTGTTTCTCAGATCTCTAAGACGAGTCTTTTTTTTTTTTTTGGTGATTCAGATGATAAAAAATGTGAACGTGTTGATGTTTAGATGCATTTGATCTCATTTGATTTCGTTGCCTAACTTTTTACATTTTATAATATTGAATATTTTGAATAAATCTCTCTTAAAACTTTCATGTGCAGTTTCTTCTTTTTTTTTGTATATAAAGTATATATAAATAATGGTTTTAAGTCAGTTATTTCTATATTTTGCTGTAGTGTGTCAGTAGGAAATATCAGTTTGCATTTCCAAACATTAATTTTGCCATTAATTGTAATAATCCAGTGAGATTTCTGTCTGACAGCAGCCAGTCAGTTTTTCCAAACATTAATTTTGCCATTAATTGTAATAATCCAGTGAGATTTCTGTCTGACAGCAGCCAGTGCTCCACACAGAGATCTGATCTGATCAGCATCAGTCTGTCTGGAATAACATGAAGAAACAGAACAAACTGAGACAGACTCAATCCAGAAGAACTGTCTTCAAGATGCTTCAAGAAAGCTACCTGCAAAGCTACAGTGCTGTTAACAGTTTTAGGCACTTGTGTAAAAATGCAGTAAAATGCAGATGCTGTCAAAAATAATGTCATAAATAGATTTTCTTTATCAATTAACTTCTATTAACTTAATTAAATCAACATTTGGTGTGAGCATCCTCTGTGTTTAAAGCAGCTTTTGCCCTCGGTTCACTTGAGCAGAGTTTTTCAGGGAGCTTTGCAGGTACACTAAAATAAATCTGTAAAAATAGGGCACGATATCTGTGTAATTTGATATTTTACCAGTATTTAAAATTTTACACTTCATTGCATTTTGTTTTAGAGTTAACAGAAATGTCCGTAAAATTAATGGATAGTGTCGTGTGTAATGAGCTGCCAGTTCTTTTTCTGTTGTTTTACGGATTTATTTTTTACAGTGTAGGTTTGCTAGACAAATGAAGTCTTCCATTTACTTGTTACAATTCACAATATTATTACTATTTTAATCTCTTAAATGATAAACTTGAAATATTACATAAATATTAAACTGTAAATTATTACATATTAAATACTATCATTTTTTCAAACATTTTTGTGGACGGAAGTTTTCAGCTTTTCACCAGATTCATAAAACATTTATAAACCTTTTGTCAACTAAACACAGACTTAAGTCTCCTTGCAGTTTTCTGCCAAAATAAATAAATGATGGTTTAACATTTGAAAGTGATGGACTTGAGACATATTATGTATTGTAAGTACTGCAGTGTAAAATAAAATAATCATTATAATGTTCAAATATTTATTATTATTTATTTCTAAATTAGTTAATGATATAAACTTTATTATTATTATTCAAATGGACTGGTTTCCTCAAAACAGTAGTTTGAATATAATGTGGACTGAGACACTATCACATAAAAAAAAAAAACCCTGCAATGTAAATAAATAATAAAAAGCAGCTTTTGCCCTAGTGTGTGTACCTTGCCCTAGGCACATGGTACAATTCACAAGAATATTGTTTTAATCTCTTAAATTATAAACTTTAAATATTACATTATTTAATTCTGTCCCAATTTTAGAATAATGAGGCAAGAGAGCTAGTATCTAGACAGGTTAAGGCTATTCTGCATAATTTTTTGCAGATATACATGGTGACTTATTCAATCAATGTGAGAAGCCTGATATTTAGATTTTTACCCAAGCGCTTCTGCAGAGGAAACAGTAGGTGGCGGTGTGGAGTGCGACCGCCGCGGATACGACAAAACAACACGAAAACGAAGAAGAACGATTCATTTTCTGTTTACTTCTGATTAAAATTCAAGTAGAGTAAAAGACGGTAAGAGCTGAGATACGTGCTTATGTCAATGTGGTCGTTATGTTTATGAAACACACAGATGGCTGAGTCAAAATACGTTGATGTTGCGCTGAAATAACGTGAGTTTTTTAAACACGGAAACGCTTGTACTGTAAACTTTTATTACATGACCGTGTGAGAGACTGTACGACTGATTAGCTTATAGTTGTTTTACAACTTACACTAATGTGTTTTTTGTTATTTTTCACATAAGACACGGACATGTCAGTTTTCCCTCAGCTTTCCATGAACCCAGAAGTGCGAGAACATCTTCGCAATGTTTATACAAACAACGAGGTGGGCACTTTCAGTCAAATAACTCTTAATTCACCTCTAAGTTGTTGTTGTTGTTGTTTTTTTAATGGAATTTTTCTGCCTCATGACATGGGCAAAGTTTACAATATGTGACCCTGGACCACAAAACCAGACATAAGGGTAAACTTTTTGAAATTGAGATTTCTATTGATTTCCATAGATTTCTATTGATTTCCAACTTTCCGTTGATGTATGGTTTGTTAGGACAATAGGGCAATATTTGGCTGAGATACAACTATTTGAAAATCTGGAATCTGAGGGTGCAAAAAAAATAAAAAATCGAAATATTGATAAAATCGCCTTTAAAGTTGTCCAAATGAAGTTCTTAGCAATGCATATTACTAATCAAAAATTAAGTTTTGATATATTCACGGTAGGAAATTTGCAAAATATCTTCATGGAACATGATCTTTACTTAATATCCGAATGATACAATGTATTGTTGGCTATTGCTACAAATATACCTGAGCTACTTATGACTGGTTTGGTGCTCCAGGGTCACACATGCCATTTGAAAACCCAGTGCATGTCTCTTCTTCTCATGTGTTTTTCTGTAGCTGGTGTGTGAGTCTGATCTGGTGTTTGAAGCTCTGCTGTCCTGTCTGTCTCATCCGCCTCTGTTCACCTGTCTGAGAGCCAGCACACACCGGCACTCACTTCAGGACATTCAGCACCGGCTCCAGCAACATTTAGCACAGGTGTGTGTTTGTGCACCTTCACATGTTGTGTTATATATGCAAAAACGGCAGTGCGTACGACAGTGTGTACGTTTTTATAGGGGCTGATAAATAACAGCGCGATATGGCTTAGTGAGATTATCAAATTACAAAGTCTGTGATCATTTGATTTTCACATTTTCCGACATTTTTGTGGACGGAAGTTTTTAGCATTTCACCAGATTCATGAAACCTTTATAAACCTTTTGTCAAATAAACACAAACTTAAAAGTCTCCTTGCAGTTTTCTACCAAAAAAAAAAAAAATAAAATAAAAAAATATATATACAGTATATATAACTATTGTAAGTAGTGTAATATTAAAATTATTATTAAATTGGTCAAATATTAAATTTTTTTTTAAAAGTTAAATAGAATTATTATAATACTAATATATCTCTGTCTAGAGTTTTTAAATTATTAAACTTTATTATTATTATTATTATTCAAATTGACTGGTTTCCTAAAAACAGTAGTATGAATATAATGTGGACTGAGACACTGTCACAACTAAAAACTACAGTGTAAATAAATAATTTAAAAAAATGATCAAATATTTTATGTTTATTATTTATTTACGTGAATGCCGTTTGACCATTAACTGACATTAGAGAGCCATCAACATGTGACTGTGAAAAGTCACAGAAAAGTAAACAAAAGTACAGAGAGTAGTGACATTAGTAAGTGTCTAGACACTTTTTTGGGGCCACTGTATGGTGCTGGGAATCAATGATGAGTCTTCTACATAGTGTTGTTTAAAATGTACAGTTAAATATATTAGAATAGTTTTCAGGATTTTTTTTTTCTCAATGTCTCTTTGCAGCAGGAAAGATCTCCATCAGTTTACACTCACCCACAGCTTCCAGATGTTCTGCTGCTTCCAGTCCACGGCCCTCGGTATGCTCACAATATTGTTTTTGTTGTTAAATGATAATTGTTATTGTTTTAAAATATAAGTTCTGTTTATTATCCAGCATGACGATGAGCCGATCGCTGGCATGATGTCTGTTCTCTCAGAAGCTGGACTCTACAGTAATACAGTGGCTGTTGGTTTGTGTGCTTGTGTTTGTTCTGCAGGCCCGTGGATCCGCTGGCCTCTGAAGTGATCGTTAGCGCTCAGTGTGGTAATGCTGTTCTTCGAGGAGCTCATGTGTTCACGCCTGGCATCCTCAGCACGCCAAAGTGTGAGCAGCACACACACACACACACACACACACACACACGTCTTTATTTTTAAGTATACACACTAGTGTGCTGCTTCCAGGGTGTTGAATGAAAAGTGTTATTTTTTAAGACATTAAAATTAGAGTTAGATCCTGCTGACTATGCCATAAATTGTATATGAAAAATCCAAAGTTCTGGCATGAAACTCTAGATGGCGCAGTCCGATAGGTCTAACTCAGTCTGACATAAACACATCATTATCACAAGGCACAGCTGATTGGTTCTCTCTTGTATCGGTAGCCAATGAGCTCGCTGCTCAACATTCAAATACTTGGCTAGTGTTTGCTGTAGCAGTAGCAGCGCACTTCAGAAACCCTCCACCTCCCCAGCTCCACCTGTATAGATCTGCTACGGGGCGATCATGTATGCTATGGGGGTTATTCATGTATGTTATATGTGCAGCAACAGTATTTCTTACATGCTCACAGCAGCATGTTGTGGTTGTATTGGCAGTAGCTAGTCTCGGTACTTGCTCTGCAGCAGTGTAGCAGATCTATTCCGCCAAGACCAAATGTGACCCTGGAGCACAAAAGCAGTCTTAAGTCGCTGGGGTATATTTGTAGCAATAGCCAACAATACATTGTATGGGTCAATATTATTAATTTTTTTTTATGCCAAAAATCATTGGGATATTAAGTAAAGATCATGTTCCATGAAGATATTTTGTAAATTTCCTACCGTAAATATATCAGAACTTAATTTTTGATTAGTAATATGCATTGCTAAGAACTTCATTTGGACAACTTTAAAGATGATTTTCTCAATATTTAGATTTTTTTTCAGATTCCAGATTTTCAAATAGTTGTATCTCGGTCAAATATTGTCATATCCTAACAAACCATACATCAATGGAAAGCTTATTTATTCAGCTTTCAGATGATGTATACATCTTAATTAAAAAAAAAAATTACTCTTATGACTGGTTTTGTGGTTCATGGTCACAAATACATTAACATTGTCATGTACATTACCATGCAAATCTCTACGAGAGTTGTCATGATAGAAATAGAGATGTCACGATACCAAAAATCTAGTAGTCTGTACCGATATTAAATTATATAATATTGCAAATTATAAGTATGAATACTTGTGTCTTTTGATAAATAATTAATGATCTAGTGTGGACCGCCAATTTATTCCCTTTCTCTTTGGGGGGGGGGCCGTAGGATTCTTCAGTTTGGGAAAATCTGATTCCGATTCATTAAAATGTTAAATCTGTCTTTGTGTGTTTGTCAGACATGAAAGTGGGTGAGGTGGTGTCTGTTTTCTCTGATGTGGAGGGGAAGTGCACACGCGGAGCCAAAGAGTTCAAGGGCAAGAAGGTGTTTTTGGGTAACGGGATTTCTGAGGTGGATCGCTCAGAAATATTCAGCTCAGATGGACCCGGGAAGTGAGTCGAGTTCTCTGTACAAGTCTTTATGTACTCCGTTGAAAGCCAGGATCGCTTTAACTTGTATGTCTGTCTGTCTCTGTCTCTCAGGGGTGTTGCGATTCGAATGACTGAGCCTCTCTATCAAAGCCCTTCCTTTGATGGTGTTCTTACAGATCAGCTCTTTCTACAGGTACCATGCTTCTGTGTCTCAGATAACTATCATTCGTAGTGTATATATATGGTAGTGTTTTCATATGTAGTGTAAGTGGTGAACTTTGTTTGATTTTTGGGTAATTATAAAATGTGCTGGAGTTGTTCGAAATGCTTTTTGCATATTTCATACTTATTTTACAGAATGAAGTTGATATTGTGACTCAGAGACTGACATGTTTGGTTTGTCAAAAATGTTACATTCAGTAGTTGCAAATTCGCTGACTTTTGTAAATCAGGCTTTTTTTGTGTGTGGTGGTTTTGGTGCAGAGTTGTTTTTTTTTCCCCTTATAGCAGAAATCTTGTATTTAAACCCATGAAATTGCAGATCCTGTTGTAAATAGTGAAAAATCACTTTTTAAAACTGTTGTTCCATTATTACCCTGTTATTATCTTATAGCTAATATTTGCAGTAATATATTTCATAATGTTCCCTTCTAGGTGTTGTTGGATGAGTAGATAATATGAAGTGTTTTTTAATCAACTTGAATGTAAACTTGGTCAAAAAAAACAATTTCAAAACTTATGCCCTTATAAAGGTAAAATGCCCCAAAAATCCCGTTCCAGGGGGAAAAAAATATAAATTATAAAAATGTATATAAAATTTGACACCTGCTTTTTAAACAGTATTGAAGGAGCTTTTATGTATGATTCTGTTGTTTTTTCACTGTTTGATCCAACTTAGTAACTTAAATAGCAAAATCTAATAATAATTATTATTATTATTAATTATTGAATTGTTTATAAAAACAATAAATTGTAAAAATAATAAAAAATAACAAAAATGCATAAAATAACAGTTTTATAGATAAGTGTAAAGACAAAAATAAGTCTCATATGAATCTTTTTAATATAAAAAGTTTTTAATATAACAAGAAACTAATTCAGTCAAGTGTCTCCAAACTTTTGACTCATGGTCATTTGTCCAAATCGAGGTGTCTTTGAATGTGTATGTTTGCATTTGTTCACACAGAACCTGCCATCTGTGGTCGTGGGTCATGCTTTAGGACCTCGTCCAGGAGAGCGAATCCTCGACATGTGTGCCGCTCCTGGAGGAAAGACCACACACATCGCTTCTCTCATGGGAAACCAGGCAAGTGTGTGTGTGTTAGCAATCCTGTAAGGACATTATATGATAAGAGTACTTGAAATATTGGCAAGAAAAAGTAGTCCTGGATGAAAACAAACAGACTCTTATATTTTTGCTGTGTCTCCACAGGGTACTGTTGTGGCCTTGGAAAAAATCCGATCCAAAATGGAAAAGATCGTTCAGAACGCAAAGATGCTGCAGTTGCACTGTATTAAAGCATATTGCTGTAACAGTGTGCATGCTGTGAGCTCAGATCCCGCTCAATGCAGTGCAGGTGAGCCTCCATAATCTAAAACCAGCAGTACAGACCTGACTCGCATACTAAATTCAGCGGATTTCATTCTACGTCAAAAGTGAGGAACAAATTGGGATTTATAGGCAACTCATATTGCACTCATGTATATACCAGTAGTTAAAATAATAACAAACATGTTTTTTTATTTTATTTAAAGATAAATAGACACAACATAAATTAATATTATATGCACAAATGAGCAACTACTTTGTGATAATTCTGCCACTGAAATTAATTAATTAATTATATATGATTTCCTGAAGGAAAAAAAAGCTATCTGAAGGACTCACACATGTTTTTATTTTTTTAATAAAATATTTTGTTATTGTTTCTCTGATATTTCAAATTTCTTTCTTTCTTTCTTTCACACATAATTCTTGCAGTATGCAGTTGCATTATGGACTATTTACATATTATGCACACAATCTACTGACAGCCTGTTCAGTGGTTTTATGAACATACTGTTTTACCTGAAGTGAATTTTGAGTACATATTTTCTAAAAGTTCTTCTCATTATCTCTTTATAGTTTAATCCATCTTTCACAGTGACTCTTAAGACAATAGAATAAAATCTCTGGTTGAATTACTTTAATTAATTGCAGATACGATCTGTAAAAAGGTTTAATTTTCAAGTTTAGATCAGATTTTAAGCTGAACATAGTTTTTGTAGACGTACTAATTATAGATTTGTGTGTATTTGTTGACGGTCCCCCGTATCCTGAGGAGAGTTTTGACCGGATATTATTAGACGCTCCCTGCAGTGGTTTGGGTCAAAGACCCAACATGAGCTACAGCTGGAGTCTGAAAGAAGTCTGTTCCTACCAGCCTCTGCAGAGAAAACTCTTCACTACGGTAATGCAGGACTATAACGCTCATCTTCTGATGCTACTCATCCAGTGTGCGTTTTTATGCTTCAATGTTTTCCACAGTAGCATGTGTTTGCAGCTTTCCACCTCTAAGTGGCGCTATAACCATAGACTGAAAGTTAGAAAGTGATGTAAGCTTTCTTTATGATGGTTAAAATGTAAATTCAACGTTTAAATTGTTATTTACAAAACACAATGACAACAAAGCTGCATGGAAGCTTGTTTCCGCCATGTGTTTAAAAAAAAAAAGGTAATTATGACTTTTCTCACAATTCCGAATTTTTTTCTCAGAATTGCAAGAAAAAAGACTGAATTATGAGATATAAACTCAGAATTGTGCGAAAAAGTCTGAATTGTGCGATTAAAAGTCATAATTACTTTTTAAAAAAAATTTTTATCCTGTGGTGGGAACAAGCTTACATAAAATAAAGGTCTTGATATTGAAGGAAAAATGTTATATTATAAATTGTTGTATTTTTGATATTTATTATTATTTATTTACTTATATTATTCAATAATTTTTTTATTAGCTTTTATTTTTATATTTTCAGTTTATTTTTAGTTTTAGTAATTTTGTTCTGTGCTTTTATCTTTTTAAAATGTATCCGTTTAGCCTTAATTTTATTTTCTTTAATTTTAGTAATTTAATCTTTAACTTGTTTTATTTCAGTTAGTTAAGGCAACATTTTAAATTTTTAAATTTGTTAACATTTTAAAGTTTTGTTTTGTCTAATATTTATATTTTATTTCAATTAGCAAAAATTATTTTAATAATTTTAGTTAATGATAACACCGCTTGGAGTTGTCTTTATCATTTTGCCTGACTACCTATTGTAAACGTGTCTTTCAGTAACTGAACAGAAGGAGGTTCTGTGTAGCTGTTTATTGCTGTGTTAGTCTTTTACAGCTTATTAAATGTGTCTTTTACACACTTTTGTTTGCAGGCTGTGCGTTTGTTAAAAAGGGGAGGTGTTTTGGTGTACAGCACCTGCACCGTGACGCTTGCGGAGAATGAAGAGCAGGTCGCCTGGGCTCTCAAGACATTCCCCTGTCTAACACTAGAGCCACAGGTGAGGATAAAAACACTGCTAAAACAACAAACATTTTACAACCCAGAACTGTCAAAACAAACTGAGTAGTGAATACTTGTGAGTCTAGCTAAAGCAGAACAAATATGAGATACTCAAAAACAATCAAGTGTCATTACTGGATCTTTAGATGAAGTGACAATTTTCCTCAAAGAACATCAAACCTGAAGTGACTTATCCAGACAGGACTATTTTTCGACAATTAATTTAGCATTTTTATATATATATATATATGTGTATGTGTGTGTGCTCAAAGACTACATTTGACATCTGTCTTTTGACTGCCATAATCTCTATTTATTGTTTCTTCTTTTGAAAAGGAATGGAAATTTAATAGTGATTTTTTTTCTTTGTTCTTATATACCCTGCTAAACAAAAGTAAATTTGCTTCTATAGTTTATTACAGCTTCCCTACCCCTGAAAAGCAGAGACTGCTGGGAAAGCTCTTCCATTATGAAATGGTCTATAACAAAGTTTCAATTGACATATAACTGGTGATATTACTGTAGTGTAATCGCTTAAGTATTAGTAATGAACTACTATATTTTAGACAGTTCTTTTTTAATTGCAATATGCCGTGTCAGCCCAGCAACTAATGTTGTGTTTGTTGAATATGACTGGGTGATTATAATGTGGTGGAGCAAAGGCTATGAGAGTTAGTGAAAGCTTGGATTTGTCTTCTTTTCCAGGTGCCTGTTTTAGGATCGGAGGGGATGTCGGGAGCAGGTCTGACACGGGACCAGCGGCAGCTGCTACAGAGATTTAGGCCAGAATTAGCATGGAGAGGAGCAGGTGTCCCACATTCCCCCGAGAGCCTCCTACAAAACGCCAACGCAGATACTATCGGCTTTTTTATTGCCAAGTTCATAAAAAGGTAGTAAGCTGAAGAAGTATGGCACTTTTATCTGCTAAACAGTTGAACACATCAAAGATATGTTGTGGGTCCATTGACTTTTATCGTATGAACAAAAAACAGACATTTTTTAAAATATCAGGTGAGGTGATGTTTCTGCAGCAGGTTTTCGTGTACTTGAACCACTTATTTGTAGGACACAAATTAAATGACATAGGGTTAAAATATTTATTAATCCTCAGAAAGGAAACAGAAGGGTATGTAAACTTTTGAATAGGATCGTCTGTGTAAATTATTATGCCTTTTGGAAAATATTTTAACATGCTTCAGAATTTACATATTTACGCATTTCCCAAAATGACTATTTAAATAGATCATCCGTTTCAAATGTTTACTGGTTTAATGTAGTGTGTTGCCTTTATGACCATCAAATAATATTTTTCATTTTTCATAATGGGCATAATTTTGTGCTTCACTACTCAGAAACTCATGAACAACCATCACAAAACATACAAACAGTCACTGATCCTCACGGAAACTACAGACCAGAATTAGATACAAGAGGATGTAAACTTTTATAGTAACAGGATTGTGTGTGCAAATTCAGTTATTTTTTCTTGTGCAATGTATGCAAGTAAAAATTAATAATAAAAAATATTTTCTATGATACCTCTTTTTTTAAACAATACATATTCTGCAACTTCATGAGCACTGTGAGGTGCATAGAATTGCTCAACTCAAGAAAACGGAATAATCGCCTTGTAATTTTTAGGTTCGCAGTTTGTGTGGACAATAGTCTTTCCTCATTCACTTGCGCAACAGACTGCAGACTGTATTTCTGCATCAAAATGCATGGGGGATGTAAACACAGCATAAATCAATACAACAATAATTCATTATATATTAATAGTAAAACAAGTTCTTATACTTTCTGAATGCAATCTTGATTGCATTATAGCAGTGAAATTCAAATTGAAGTCTGCCAATTGTCGTCAGTTTTCAATTAAGGGCAGTCATCCAGAATTCAGATTGTTCATTATTCTGTGTTTGGTTATATGTTAAAATGTTCTCTTTTCTTTTCTTTTTTTGGGACAGAAAAGCTTGTTTCTGCAAGCCAGTGTATGTCCGCATAGTGTATTTGACCGTTTAATTTCAAAAGATCATGGAAATTCAGTTTTTATACCTTATTTGACTAAGTCTTTGAAAGATCACGTGTGATTAAACCATTTTTGTTTCCACCCACAGAAATTCAGTAATCCCATAACCAGAAATTTATATGCAGGGCTGTAAGATTTGTAGTCTCACTGCTAAAAGGACAATTTAAACAGCTTTCACAGCTCAAATAACACATTTTTGTATGGAAGAATTAATTAAAGTTCCTTTTAAGATAATATAAATGGCACATTTCTGCTTTTAAAGCCATTTGCCCAATGCACTTCCTTTGTAAATGTATTACTGCTCATGAGCAGCAGTAATGCTCCAAAAGCCTAAATTACTCTGCATATGTCAAATCTCTAGCAATTCATAGACAATAAGGGTGGGGAAACAAATCTAAAATAGTCTTCTTTAATTTAACAAATTACCTGTGGCATTTCATTAACTCTTGCTCAATTTATCAGAAACGTTCCCTATCGATACTGCACTCGTACTGCGTCTGTTTAAGATGCTTGGGGAAAACTCATTTTTCTCAGATGACTGAACCCTTTCAAAAAACGCAGTATAACTGCACGGCCATTGGTTTGTGCAGTGAATAAAAAACAAACCAATGGCTCGGCATCGGAGCTGCACGAGCCTATGGCGGTAAAGCCCGCCAGAATGGGCGGGGTCATCTGGCTATATAAGCGGCACATCGCCATAGGATCCTCAGATTATTCTCCTTCAGCGACGACTACTAGATCGTCGCAGATCAAGAGACCCCCTTCCTGCTTGGCCATTCTCGCCGCTTTACGCCGCCCTCGCGCCTGCAGCAGTGACGGTCTCCGGTTCCCTGCCGCTATCCGCCGATATAAAAGAGCAAATTTCAGAGCAAATTTTCGGCGTTGTTTCAAATGCTGCACCGTTACTGTCGCTCGTGCAGGGTCGGCGCTCGGTGACGAGTGAGCCCACGCCGGCTGAGCCCCCGCGTACCTCACTCTCTCCACTTAAAGAGGTTTCTCCAGTCCACTTCTCCCTCTCAGACCAGCGACCCTCTGCGGCTGCGAGCGATCTGGTCTCATTTGGAGGAAGCGAGTGTGACGCCATGGACGACAGCATGTCGTTAGAGGCTTCAGATGCGGAAGAGCTGTCAGGCTCGTACGTCGACCCCGCCCCCTTGCCATCTGCACAACTCAGCACAGCCAGCACGGGCATGGACGCCGAGCTTTTCCGCGTCCTGTCTAAAGCGGTGGAGGAGCTGGGTTTGGAGTGGTCTCCGCCGGAGGAGCCCACCCGCAGCCGCCTGGGCGACTTCAGCTCTCGCTGGACAAGCGGCCTCAGCGCTTCATTCCATGGCGGTCTTACAAGTCTTCCAGGCCAAGCTCCTCCGTTGCATGGACGAGTCCGGCCTGGACCCCGCAGCTTTTAAGGAGCTGCGCAGTGTGACCGACCTGGCTCTACGCGCCGCCAAAATGTCAGCGCAGGCAATTTGCAGATCCATGGCCAGCCTAGTGGTGCTGGAGCGCCATCTATGGCTAAACCTCACTGAGATCAAGGATGCGGATAAGGTCCCCTTCCTCGACTCCCCGGTTTCCCCTACTGGCCTGTTTGGACCTGCAGTTGAAGGCCACAGTACGAGTGAAGTATCGATAAGGAAGTACTCTGTTACTAACGTAACCTCGGTTCCCTGAGATACGGAACGAGTACTGCGTCCTTTGCCGTGCTATGTAGCTGCACGACTCAGTCGTCGCTGTTGTCGAAGTAACCTGACCTCACTGAGATCAAGGATGCGGATAAGGTCCCCTTCCTCGACTCCCCGGTTTCCCCTACTGGCCTGTTTGGACCTGCGGTTGAGGGCTTCGCTGAATGCTTTACCGCTACACAGAAGTCGTCCCAAGCAATGTGACACTTCCTGCCAAAGCGCTCCAGCTTCTAGTCGCCCCAAAAATGTGCCAACTTAGCATCCCGCGAAGCCCGCGCAACCAGTTGCTACTACGGCTCCTAAGCCCGAGCCTCGCCAGCGCTCCCGCTCGGCCAGATGCCACCAGTTTCCTAAACGCCAGGGCCCCCGACCTAAGATAGTGTTGGACCCTGCGCCACAGGCGTCATCCTGATCGACTGGACAGGAAGAGGAGGGGGCCAAGTCTCGCTGCAGCCAGACCACCCCCCAAAATGCCTCTGTTATGCCTCCAAGCACCCCGTTCAGTTCCGGGTTCCGTATCTCAGGGAACCGAGGTTACGTTAGTAATCGAGTATGTTAATAAGAGTTCAGGACTGCTGGAGAAACAAAGCAAAACTATCATATTGTTTTTGTAACTTCTTTATCCTATATGCAAGGCAATACACACCTTTGCAACATTAACACACAAGTAATTAACATTAAATAACAATTCGAAATGACATCCACACAAAATAAAATAAATATCCTATTTTTTTTTTAAACTAAACAAATCAGCAGTGAAGATGAAATCGAGAATTCAACATGAAACATTTTTTTTCCTGTAATGTGAAGTTTTTCTGGGTGAACAGAATATTCAATAACAACAAAATAATAATAATTATGGAAGATTGTTTCCGCCATGGAATAAAAAATAAAAAAGGTATTCGCAACTATTTATTATCTCACAATTCTGACTTTTTTCTTGCAGTTGCGAGTTTCTATCTCACAATTCTGTTTTTTTTCCCACCACAGAATAAAAACTAAAAAGTAATTACAACTTTTTATCTTACAATTCTGACATTTTTTTTCTTGTGAGTTTACATCTCAGATTTCTGACTTTTCTTAGAATCGCAAGTTTATATCTCAGAATTCTGACTTTCTTTTCTCAGAATTGCAAGGAAGAAAAGTCAGAATTGTAAGATAAGTAACATTTACTTTTTAATTTTTTTTTCTGTGGCGGAAACAAGCTTCCATAAATAATAATAATAATAATAACAAAAATAATAATAATAATTTGAGTAATTAACTAGACCTAAAGAATTTACGAAATATGTACGATAAAAAAAATAAACAGCAGATTTTGACATTTTTGTCACTTTCGGTGGCTTTTTTGCCCCAAACTTGCATTAATTTCTGAAACTGTGACTCACATCAGCTGAAAACCAAGATTGTTTCAAAGCAGAGCAAGTTTTAAAAAAATACAAACTCTTTTTTTTTTTTTTCTCCTTTGGGTTAACATGCATCTATGGTTTGTTCAATAAGACCAGGAATGCAAATCAAGTAAAAGAAAAAACTAAAAATAAATACACAAAATTCTACAATCTTTAAAGAGAATTTCATCATTCATGTCATATTAAATTATATATAATTGTCTTTATTTAATGTGTCCACACTTGGAAAAGTCGTGTATGGATATACGTCTCATATACATTACATTGACCTGTAAAAACACATAAGATTGAGGTCAGTGTGTATGTGGCACGTGTGTCACTGCTCTATGTAATGCTCTCTCGCCCATTCCGCCTCTCCTCGTTTCCTGTCCCGCTCATGATGAGGTTCTCGTTGTGACCTCTGCTTTCCTCTTTGCTGGCCGTTCCTCTCCTTGTGGTCGTATTCCTTCTCTTTGTCGCCCCGGTGGTGATGATGGTGATGATGGTTTGGCGGTTCCTCTTCCTGCGTTTGTCCAGTGAGAGGTTCTGGATATGTGGACTCTGACGTCTCTTGTTTGTAAAGCGTCCTCGTGGTGCGACTGTGATGGCGGTGGTGATGATGATGATGATGGCTGTGGTGTTTGTGACCGCTTCTCCATTCACTTTGGTCGTTGTTAGCTTTAGCGTCTTGCTCCTCAGTGTTGTCGTCTTCCAAGCGTCCTTGCTTCTGAGTTTGGTAGTGATGATGATGATGATGGTAGTCTTCATAAAAGCCCGTCCTGTCGTCCGCTGGTCTCTCTGCTGTCTGCTCACCCACTCTGCCCTGATTTAGCAACACGTGTGGAATAATGCAGTTATATAGATTTGCAAACACAAACTAAATGTGGACAACTAATGTTACCAAATGGAACCTTACTGTAAAGTTTTACCGAAAAGATTGTTATTGTTTTGTAAGAAACCGTGTAAGAAAATCAAAGTAGACATCTCAATGCATAACTTTTTTTAACACACACACACACACACACACACACGCAAGTCTCTGAAATCACTGCAAATCACTACAAACCACATCAGATCTACAGTATATGGAAGCCAGTTTTCTGCCACTGAATGAATTAAAAAAGGTAACTATGAATTTTTTCTCCCAATTCTGACATTTTTCTTGGAATTGTGTTTTATAAACTCACAATTCTGACTTTTGTCTCACAATTCTGACCTTTTTTCTAGGAATTGTGTTCTATAAACTCTCAATTCTGACGTTTTTCTCGCAATTCAAACTTTTTGTCACAATTCTGACGTTTTTCTTGGAATTGTGATATAAACTCGCAATTCTAACTTTTTTTCTCGCAATTCTGACTTTTTCTGCACATTACTGACATTTTTGCACAATTCTGACTTTTTTCTCACAATTCTGACTTTTTTCTTAGAATTGAAAAAAGTTAGTTCATATCTCACAGCTCTGACTTTATTACTCGCAATTGTGTGTTATAAAGTCAGAATTGCAAGATATAAATTCACATTTCTGAGTCAGAATTGTGAGATAAAAAGTCACAATTACCTTTTTTTTTTTTTTTATTCAGTGGCGGAAACAAGTTTCCATAGATCTACTATCACTCTCCAATGTTAAAGGGATAGTTCACCCAAAAATGAAAATTAGCCCATTACTACTCACCCTTGAGCCATCCTAGGTCTATATGACTTCCTTCTTTCAGACGAATCCAATCGGAGTTATATTAAAAACTGTCCTGACCCTTTCAAGCTTTATAATGGCAGTGGGTGGGTGTTTCTGTTCCACAGTCCATAACAAGTCCAATAAAGCGCATCCATCCATAATAAAAAGTGCCTCACATGGCTCCGGGGGTGAATAAAGGCCTCCTGTAGCGAATCCATGCGTTTTTGTAAAAAAAAAAAAAATCAATATTTAAAAGGTAATAATCACTTTTCTCTAGCTTGCGCTAAATGTTGTTCACGGAAGCCGTTCCGGGGGGAAAGACGTAGGTTGTATTCACCCCCGGAGCCGTGTGAGGCACTTTTTATTATGGATGGATGGCTTTTTATGACTATTATGTTATCTGCAAGTATAGTTTTTTTTTATACTTTTAAGATTTGAAGTACTACTGCACTTCTTTTAACTAGGAAACTTTAATTCAAGCCTTTGTTAGGATATCCTGTAGTATTGCAACTAGATACCTATGCTTTCTGTATGTGAGTGTTTACCCATGCAAAACTTATCTTAGCAAGCAAGCAGCAATAATTGATTACAGTTACTATTGCTTTCTCAGTTTGCTAATGTAAGTGCAGGCTGAAGTCTCATAGGCACCTTTGGTTGTGGATTAGTCAGTGAGTCCTTGCAGGCGACTGCGGCTGCAGCGACTGTGGTGAGTTTCTCCAGCAGAGGGTTTGTCTGTGGGACGCTGTGAGGATGAGTGGATTTCCAGTAGGCCTCCAGATAATCAGCCATGTGCTCACAGGCATCTTCCAGCTGATTCTCATCAAGAATGATGTCGAAAAGCTCCTGGATAGAGAACAAACAAGCGTGTGAAGAGGGAAATTAACTGTTAGAGAGCAGAGAATGAGAGAGAAAGGGTGATAGGTTTATCGCAAGTAATTATTCAATTAACTCACTGAAGGGCACTGGGCCAGTTTGTCTGCTGCCACCATCTGCACATTGAGATGCTTTGCCTGAGACTTTCCTCTAGACTTTATTAACCGTTGCAAAACCTGAAAGATGGACAAACCAGAAACAATATCCCAGCAAAATATCAGTGTTGAACAACAGAAAGACAATCAGAGGGACCATTGTGAAGAAGTGTGCTTAATCATATTAAGTATGCACTTGTAGTGCACTTCAAATCTTATAAGTACCGTATTGGCCCGAATATAAGACGACCCTGATTATAAGACGACCCCCTAAAAAACATCGTCTTATATTCGGGTCAATACGGTATATTTAAAAAAAACGGTACTTGCAGATAACAGTGTTAATGAAATAAAAGGCAACAAGTGTACTTTAAGAGAGACATTTTCATGACTGTTTCTCAACACACCTAAATACACTTTTAAAAAGTGTACTTTGTAAAGTCAAATCAAAAGTTTATTTATTTGAATCGTCATTAACATGCAATTTAAGGCACAGTATGTAAGTTTTCGCCACTAGAGGGCGCGTATTCAAAACAAACAAAGAAACAAAGGCGTAGTTTGATGACGCCGTGACTGAGTGTGGAATTATGGGAGTTGTCATCTTCATCCTTTGCTAATGAGAGACGAGAGTGACACACGGCTCGAAAGCAGCGTATAGCTTTTATTATGCCACAGTCGACCGCTTCCGCTCCTTCCGGTCGTGCGTTTGTGGGGTAAAGCAGCGCTGTTTTATCATACTAGATACATTTGAAAGTTCTGTTATAATGATACTCTGTGCGGTCGTCACCGGAAGTGCACTTTTTTAAATGCTTCACTTTAAAATGCATTTAAATAATGGTTTTCATAATCTTTTGTTGTGCTTTAAAGAAGTGCACTTATTTTGATGTTGACTAACATACTGAAGAACATGTAAAGTACTTAATTATAATTTGATCTATAATGTTCTATTTGATGATATAAAGTTAATACATTTGCAACTTCATTACAAATGTGCATTTACAAATTCATTAAAATACATGACATACACGTTTCAGCTGAAATGACTTTAAAGTATAGCCTGTTTTTGTTTATTATAAATGCTTGTCAGCACATTCAGCAGTACTTTAACCATTTTTCCAAGAATTAAAAAAAAAAAAAAGTACTTAAGTGTGCTATTTTGGCCCACTTAAGTAGGATTTAAGTTTAACTTTTTGCGAAAGTATATGACTTAAGTATATTCTTTTAAAGTATATGTGTGTGTACCTTTGGAGAGGTGATCTTGATGTAGACAATAATAGGTCACACACACACACACACACACACACACACACACGACAGTCAGAGAGTAATGCTGAGAATAACAGAGAACCCAACCACTAAAAGCTATTAAGCTACCATTACAATTCAGAAAGAATAATGTGGTGAAGTAACATGCAATTTAAGGAATTCAACAAAACAGGAACAACTTTAAAGACACACAATTATGGAAGGGAATCATAAGGAATCAATACAATTATGGTTCTCGTTCTGATTCCGTTTAAAAATTCCAATTTTAATAATTCAGTAATTCCAATTTCCTTAAATTTCCCTGATTTCATTAAAGGGATAGTTCACCATTTATTACTCACCTTCATGTCGTTTCAAACCCGTAAGACCTTTGTTCATCTTCAGAACACAAATTAAGATATTTTTGATGAAATCCGAGAGCTTTCGGATCCTCCATAGACCTGAGCGCGTCCTGAGCACGTCCTCGACAGCCGGCGCGTGACGCGTCTTCTTCTTCGAGTGCGGCTCCCATGAAAAAAAATAGTGAAGATCACTGGCGTAGCCTGAGGGTACTTGTCGCACAATTTTTTTCCTTTTGTTAAGAGAAATATATTTCCTATTTATTTTATTCCTTTTATAGATTTCATTTCTGTTTTTCTCCGCTGCAGGTGCGTGATGCAACGATGTGTGAATCCTCATGGTCTGTTGTTGCTATTTGCGCATATAAAGCCCTGAAAAAAAATTATTCTAATCATACTGGTTAACGATCGACTAATGAGCTTAATATCGACTAAATATCTTTTATTGTGTGAGAGTGTATATGTCCTGCTTTGGATGCTGTAGGAAGGTGACCCGGCTGTGTGCTTATGGACCAGCATGGCCAATTAAGGCAATGTGACTATTTAAAGAAACATCATACACTCACGTGACACACACACACACACACAAATATATAAACTATCCCGAGGTCGAGGAGGAAGAGAACCGCTTAAAGACTCACCTCCCCTCAAAGCGGTGCTTCAGAAAGTCAAACAGAGCTTTCTGCATCATATCTGTTACCTGTTTACACACACAAAAAGAATCATGTCAGGGTTTGTTTTCACCATATTGTTCAATGTAAATCTAAATGCTTTACAATTAAGTGTAATTGTGAAGTAATAAGGAATCATGTAAGACTGGGAAAATGTTTAGTCAAAAATATAAGCACTCAAATGCTGTGCATGTATAAAAACGAATGATTTATAGCATTTAAAGAGATAGTTTACCCGAAAATGAAAGTTCAGTCTTTACCAACTCATCTTTTTGTCAGTCAGCATTTGCCATTAGTTCTTCAGAAGTTATAAACCAGTTAGATATTTAGCAAAATGTCCAGGTTTCTCTTTTCAAACTGTATGGAGTCATTTTCAGCTTAAATTCCTGTCTGTTCCTCGTAGAAAGATAACGTTTATTTTTTTCTTTCCCCCTGCTCTTCTTGTGGCTGTTATTTATTTTGTTCTCAACATCATATTTGATCAAGAATAATCTGTGCAACAAATTCAAACGACATAAACTCAAAATCGCACAGAATAAAAATAGTATAGTAGTAATAATAATAATTTGCACATTATTCAAAATATAAAGATGTTCTCTATGATACTGTAAATGCATCTAGTTATATTTAAATGTATTTTTTATTTTTAATGTTTTTGAGTTGTTTGTATGTGTGAGCTCGAATTAAATCATAGTTTTATTTATAATATTATTTTTGCACCTTAATTTACAGATGTTTAACTTCTAAAAAATTTTGCAGCACCTAAAATATATATATATATATATATATATATATATATTTTTTTTTTTTCTACACTGTAAACAGTGATTTTTTCGAAGTTACAGTATTGGAGTACATTTTACAAGAAATTACTGTTACAGTTTTTGTACTTCAAAATTTCCAATTGAATTCAATCTTGCTGTTTCTTTGTAATTATTTGTTAAATTTACTAGTGATTTCTGAATGAAAATTGCTTCAAAGTAATTTATTTAAAGTAGTTTATTTTTAGTGCAACGTAATGCAATGTTTGCCATGTTTTGTCATTTTTATTCCTTGACGGTATGGAAACGAGCAGCTTTAACATTCTACTAAACATCTCCACAAAACAAAGACATCATAAGGGGTGAAGTAACGCTTTAGTATCTTCTCTATGAAGTCACAATGCGTTTTTGCAGCAGCTGACCTCGTAGCCCTTGAGCGACGGTCCCACCAGCACCACCGGTCTCATAGACGGCACCACGTCATACGGAGGAACATGCTCTGTCTGTAGAGCAGCACAAAACACACACCATTAACCTCGTCAGTGTACGCACAGAACACACACTTCACAGTCACAGCTAGGAGAGATAAAAGAGGGGGAAATACTAATTATCCATATTAAGATCTAGACTGCAAGTGTCAAATTTAATGTCAGCAGGCTGAGAATGTCCAGTTCTTACATTGCTGTATTGTTAATTATTTCAGATTGAAGTTAAATAAAAAAATTCTTTGCATTTAGCTAGACTGCAGATTAAAGGTGGGGTAAGCGATTTCTGGTAGCCAATGTTGACAT
>NW_015662975.1:0-579 GCF_001515625.1 Sinocyclocheilus rhinocerous
CCCCATAACAGGATATTACCACCTCCATGCTTTACTGTAGGAATGTTGTTATTTGGATGGTGGGCTGTTTTGGATTTTCTCCAAACATATCGTTTGGTGTTGAGGCAGTGTTTCCCATTCATTAACTAGACTGTGGCGGCCAGTCTAATCTGTCCCACACATTTGCACAGTTTCATAATAAACCGAAGATATATTTATACTTATAACATAAGTAAATAATAACAAGTTCTTTAACGTTGTGTTTCATTGCTTTGGCAAGTATCGGTCAAACGAATTAAAACCGAAAGCGTAATATGACTTATCAAGTCTGTTTGCGCCGCTTGTTTCAAAGTGAAGCACGCACATTGCGCAGCGCACGCGATCGGCTCGTGATCCGGTGTTTTCCACGTCTCAGAGCGGCTCCGTTCACAGTGAATGCAGTGAACTCCATTATTGAATGCGCTGTGAGTTTAGCGCGTTTGGGAACGCAACGGCCACCAGTTATGCATAATTTGCACATTTGCATAATTTTCTACATTTTAATGGGCAAATGTCTACAGTATTTCATTAAATTAGTAATGTTTGTAAACCTGTTTTCAC
>NW_015662976.1:0-4069 GCF_001515625.1 Sinocyclocheilus rhinocerous
ATCGATTGTCATGTTTTAAAGACATGCACTTGTTCAAATATATTTAAATACTTGACATATAAGTTTAAATAAAAATCACATTAAAGTATATTTTAGTTTATCATAAATACTTGTCAGTATTGTCACGGTACGGTGTGAAATGAGCACACTGAGAAGATGAATGAAGGCCAACAGTCTTTTAATAAATCCACAGAGAGGGTAAATCCAGAGAAGGCATTCACACACGCAATCCACAATAGACATCTACAATACCGGACAAGGGAACACAGGACAGACTAGAACTTAAATAGGGAGACAAAAGAGGGTAATTAGTGAGACACAGGTGAATCAAATGACGAAATCAAAAGGGAGACAGAAACTAGGTCACAATGACTGACAGTTCAGAGCAGACAGGAGTTTCAGGACAGGTAGATGATGACGATGGAAGGACTGGTAAGAAAAAGTCCACTGAGATCAGCTCACCCTCAGCTATGTTGCAGTGGACAGAGCTTCCCTCCACGCTCTCGCTATTCATAGAGATCTCTCCAGTGGTGAGCGTTGTTGCCGGCTCACATACCTGGTCAGACGATCCATGAGCCGTTTGTATGGCGAGCTGGCTAAATGCGATGGCATAGTCCAAAAAGGGTAGGTCTTTACAGGCTAGAACGGATAATCTTGCAGTGATATCCATAACAAAAAACTTTCAAAAAAAAAAAACAATGCGGGGATAACACACCGGATATATTAACTTATTTGGTTCGGTATTCTGTCACGGTATGGTGTGAAATGAGTGCACAAAGAAGATCTTTTAATAACAGTCTTTTTAAAAACAAGTCTTTTAATAAATCCACAGAGAGGGTAAATCCACAGAAGACAGGCACACATGCAATCCACAATAGACCTCTACAATACCGGTCAAGGGAACACAGGACAGACTAGAACTTAAATAGGGAGGCAAATGAGGATAATTAGTGAGACACAGGTGAAATTACGAAATCAAAGGGGAGACAGAAACTAGGTCACACTGAACACATGAGGGATGAAAACACAACAATACAGCCTTCAAATAAAATAAAGTAAATATGAAATTGCATATAACAATGTACTCAAGTTCTACGTAGGTCAAAAAAGCACAATACTGATGTCAAATCAGAAGTAATTTGCATTTCATATAAATTTAAACGATAATCCATTTTCGTTTAACATGCAATTAACATGCAGTTAAGCGTGTGGAAACATTGCATTAAATTTGTAGTTAAGCATATTCTTTCAAAGTATGTTATTTCTGTAGTAAGTAATCTTTTTAAAAGTATGCTAGTGTACTTATTTTTCACAGGAGTTTGAGTGTGCCTTGGGTGCTCTAAAAATAAATTAATTTTTCTTTCTTTCTTTTCATTCGAGTGTTTTGACCGTGAGTAAAACCCTGAAAGTGTAGCCTTGGAAAAAAATAATGGATTCCTGCGAGTTGAATATGACAACAGAGTGATTTGGTAGCGCAAGATAAAAGTGGCATATTGTGTGTCGATCAGTTCATTATGATGTCAGATGTGAATACACCAGTGTTCTAGATCATAAAGAAGCATGTTTGAGGAGAGAAACACAAGCGTTACATGCACTGTTAAAAATTTCCTGTAGAAATTACAGTAACTTACTGGCAGCAGTTCGCCAGTAACTTACTGTAAATTAAACTTACAGTAAAAGTACTGTATTAATAATTACAGTACCATTTAACTTGCTGTAAATGTATTTACAGTATGTATACTGTACTTTTAGTTTTTACTGTAAAATATACAGTAATTTTATGGTCTTTTCTTCAGTAACGTATTGAAATACAAGAAAAAAATTTTTTAAATGAAAATAAGCAATGACAACTGTGTAACTTTACGGTAATTTTATGGTCTTTTCTCCAGGAACATATTGAAATACAAGAAATATATATATATAATTTAACTGAAAATAAGCAATGACAACTGTATAACTTTTAATTTTTTAATTGTTCAATTGTAATCCTTGCAATAACATTTTAATATTTTCACAGATTCAGTTAAGACTCAAACAAAACATTGTTATAAACTATTATATACATTACATACTATTCTAACTATTATAGGTAAAATTCTTAAAATTTATCCTAAGCACAACATACTATGATAATAGTGAATAGTGACGATAGTGAATCTTCAAAAAGAACTCAAACTTTTGTTACACACAAGAAGCATGGATTATTTTTTTTCAAAGCTGCCAGCTGAAATCCACAAACTCTTTAATGAAAGGAGGACACGAGGGTTCAGGCCAGAGTTTCTCATTTGCACCATCTTCCCACTTCCTTTGCTGATCTGGAATTTTGCAGAGCACTTGCTGTTGACAGGACTGATCCTCGCAATGAACCTTCACATAAAAGAAATAATTCATTAGACCATTTCATTTTCTTTGTAAATACTTTTTAAAGCATTAATTCAGCCAAAATGAAAATCTTATGTTGTTAAAAACCCATAAAACTCTGATTCATTTTCAGAACACAAATGAAAATTAATATTCTCTCTTAATTTTTGTCTATCCAGGCAACCAAATTCTTTTAGCTTCAAAAGGTGCATAAAGACATTGTTAAAGGGGTCATATGATGGTGCTAAAAAGTACTACATTTTATGTATTTGGATGATTAATGTTTGTATGTGAATAAAAGCTTTAGGATAAATTTTCTGTCTTTTCTGTCTTTTTGAACTGGAATATTTTGGTTGAGTGTACTTTCAGTGGATGGACAAAAATTAGATTATTTAAAATATCTTCATTTGTGTTCCAAAGATGAACGAAAGTCTTACGTGTGTGTAACAACATGAGGGTGAGTAAATGACGACAGAAGTTTCAGTTTTGAGTGAACTATCCCTTTAACTGTATTACGATATGAAAACTTAGAAAAATATCTTAAGGAAAGTAAAAATATTTTTTTCTTCATTCAATGTAAATATATGGAAAATAGACATACCGATATTGGGTAATACGTTATATCACAATAACGAACATGCTTGGTATTGTTATAGTGGGCACTTCAAAATTACTGTGAATAACTCTATTACAAATTTAGATTTTTAGAATAAATTTTAAGAATACTTTTCCATCAACTGGTTAAAATTTCAAACACTGCCCCTCTCAAATGGTCTATCTCCCCAATCTATTTACCGGTCTACTATAAGGTTAACTAATGAGTCTTTATTGTAAAGTGTTACCTATTGTTCTTTATAATTCTTTTGCACTTTAATCTGTTTATTAAGTTTAATAAGTTTATAAAATGTTTACTTATGTTAATTTGACATGATTTAAGCACGTTGTGAAACTGAAAAGAAGTGACGGTCCTATGTGCGTTCTCATCACTTCTCAGCCGAGATTCACAACAAGCTTGTCAGGCTTCACAATGTGCTGATATTTACGTCAAGCGTGAACTCATGAACCCATGTTTGACAGTTGGCCGGAAGCAATGGTTTATAATTTGAAATGTTTAAAATATTAGTATTTTTCTCACACATATTTATAGTTTTGCTTCAGAAGACATTGATTCATCCACTGGGGTCACATAGATTAGTGTTGTGCTTTCTTTGTGTGGTTTTTAAAGTGTCAACTTTGAGGGACCTATCCACTTGCATTACATGGACTTACAGAGATGGATTTTTTTTTTTTTTAAATCTCTGTGTTCCACAGAATAATGAAAGCCATATACATCAGGGATGGCATGAGGGTGAGTAAGTGATGAGAGAATTAGCATTTTTGAGTGAACAATCCCTTAAAAAGGGATAGTTCACTGAAAAATGAAAATTCTGTCATCCTTTATTCACCCTCATGTCGTTCCAAACCTGTATGCACTTCCTTCTTCTGTGGAACACAAAAGAAGATATTTTGTAGAATGCTGTTGACCTGTTTTGGTGTTTCGGTTCCTGTGGACTTCCATTATATGGACAAAAAATACAATGAAAGTCAATGGGAACCGAAACTGTTTGGTCACCAGCATTCTTCAAAATATCTTATTTTGTGTTAAACAGAAGAAAGAAGTGCATACAGGTTTGGAATGACATGAGGGTGAGTAAATTATGACAGTTTT